>NW_007754702.1:0-2556 GCF_000696425.1 Galeopterus variegatus | reverse complement strand
AAGAACACAGTATCACTTCTGCGATATTCTTGCCAAACATCAGACAAACACAAATTGAGGAACATGTTACAAAATAACTGCTCTATAATCTTAAAAAGTATCAAGGTTATGAAAGTGTATTAGTCCGTTTCCTGTTGCTATAACAGAATACCTGAAACTGGGTGATTATAAAGAAAAACATTTATTGCTTACAGTATCTGAGGCTGGGAAGTCCAAAGTCCATCTGGTGGTGCCAACAGTGACCCAGGGGTCTCACATTGCAAGATGGTGGAAGCAGAGAGAGAAAGAGAGAGAAAGACAGACTCTCCTCTTCTTTTAAAGCCCTCAGAACCACGCCCCTGACCACCATTTTTAATCCATTCACTACCACACAGTCCTGCAATCCAGTTACCCCTTCAGGGCTCCACCCTTCAATTACCATAATAGGATTTCCCACCATCTTAACAGTCAGAGTGAGGGCTAAGTTTCCAATACATAAAACTTGGGGGACACAATTCAAGCTTCAGGGAGTTTTGTGGGGACATAATTCAATCCATTACAGAAAGTCAAGTAAAGACTGAGGAATTGTTACGGATTGAAAGAGACTAAAGTGACATGACAACTAAATGCAATGTATGATTCTGAACTGGATATTTGCTGTAAGGGATATTTGAAGATTAGATAAGAGTAATGTATGATTGTTATTCTCCTGATTTTGTTGATTTTATTCTGGTTATGAAGGAGAAAGTCCTTGTCTGTAGGAAATACACACTGAAGTATCCAGAGGTGATGGGGTATTAGGTTGGCAACTTACTCTCAAAAAATTCAGAAAAAGAGAATCCTTTTTAGGGTAGTTGCAAATTTTCTGTAGTTTGAGATTGCTTCAAAATAAAAAAATAAAATAAAATGAATAAGACATGGCTGTGCTGAATGGTGGCATTTATAATTTATGTCTTATCTCCCCTGCTCTCCATCCTCCATGCCTTGCATGTTCTATAGCTAAATTTGCCACTTTCTACATTTTATTTTTCTAAGACAACTTTGTGGATGCGTCACTTAAACTGCAAAAGACAGTAGTTGTGTTTTGATAGATGTCCATAATCCAAGCACTGATATTTTCTTTTTTTTTTTTTTTTCCTTTTTGTCTTTTTTCGTGTCCGGCAACGGATCGCAACCCTCAGTGTTGCGCCCGTACCAGACCGGGACCGGCAACGGGATCACAACCCTCAGTGTTGCTCCCACACCTCGCTCAGCCAGTGAGCGGGAACCGGTCTGTATGTGGGATCCGAACCCTCGGCGGGAGTGCCACCGTGCTCCCAAGCGGCGCACTGTAGCAATGCGCCACCGGGCCGGCCCAAGCACTGATATTTTCACATGCTCCTCAGAATCAGCACTCATGTGAGGATGAATACCTTATTTCCATATATTAGAAAAACTCTAGCGTTAATTTCATTTTTTAAGAAAAACATTATTGCATAAATATAACAACATGAAAATCTAGTAACCTATAATCCCTTCACACTAATAAATATATTTTTCCAAGTTGCCTTTCCATCCTACTCCACATACTTAAATTAGTTTTACATGGTTGTGATCACAACATAGATAGAATTTTACTTCTACCTTTCTTGTCTGAGCATATTCCAATATTGTTAGAGAGCCTCTGGAGCTCTTCTTGCCCTCTGATTCTATGATTACATTTTTGAAACACTGACCTCCTAACATAACTAGAGGACCATATTTCATTATTTAATACCTGCAATGCAGACACCTTATTGCTTCTACCTAGTCAATATGATACAGCTATGTTGTCTATCTAGGAATTTCTATTCTGATGCATTGTGATTTCATAAAGGCTTTGAAGTTACTCAGACCTGGGCTGGAATCCCAACTCCACTCTGTAAAAGTTACTAAACCTTTTTCTGCCCCAGTTTTCAATCTGCAAAACTGGGATAGTAATACCTGCACCATGATAGTTGTGAAGATTAAATGAAACAGTGAATGTAATGTTCTTAGCACGGTGCCTGGCATGTAATGAGTTCTTTAAAATATTTGTTATTATTCATCTGAGATACATGTTAGTGTCTAAGAGATAGTAGTTAGTCAAATGTGGGCTTACTCCGAACATTTTTGTGACTGTTAGTTTTATTGTAATGAGTGATGGGTTATTTTATAGATAGTATCAAGTATCCAAAAAGTTAACTAGGATTTCTAAAGAAACCAACTGATTTTACCATCATCACCAGAATTGAGAACTTACAGGAAAACTAGAATGACACCTGATTAATCATCTTTCTCCAACACCTGCTTTAGTTTTTCTGCCTCCCTCAAAAAAGGTTTTTAAAAAATAAAAACCCTTAAAGATGTGATCATTGGAACATGGCAGAAATATTACACGCATGGTTTGCTTTTTATTTTTATTTTTTATTTTTTGTCTTTTTCCGTGTCCGGCAACAGATCGCAACCCTCAGTGTCGCCCCCGTACCAGACTGGGACCGGCAACGGGATTGGGATCACAACCCTCGGTGTTGCCCCCGCGCCTCGCTCAGCCAGTGAGTGGGAACCAGTCTGTATGTG
>NW_007754701.1:10887-11642 GCF_000696425.1 Galeopterus variegatus | reverse complement strand
TATGCTTAGAAATCTGCTGTTAGTCTAATGAGGATTCCCTTATAAGTGTCTTGACACTTTTGCTGTTTGTAGAATTCTCTTTGTCTTTAACTTTGGAATGTTTGATTACAATGTGCCTTAGAGATGCCTTATTTAGATTGAATCAATTGGGGCACCTTGGAGCTTCCTGCATTTGGATGTTCATATCTTTCCCAAGACTGGGAAAGTTTTCAGCTACTATTTTATTAAACAGGTTTTCAATATCTTTTTTGATTTATTCTCCTTCTGGAATGCCAATAATTTGAATATTTCTTTGCTTAATAATATCCCATGGACCTTGGAAGCATTGTTTATTCTTCTTTACTTATTTTTTGTCTCCCCTTGTGCTATTTCAAAACTACTATCTTCAAGATTAGAAATNTTTACTTATTTTTTGTCTCCCCTTGTGCTATTTCAAAACTACTATCTTCAAGATTAGAAATTCTTCTGCTTCATCTAGTCTGTTATTGATACTCTCAGATGTATTTTTTATTTCATTCAATGAATTCAGTTCCAAGATTTCTGTTTGATTTGCTTTAATGATATCTATCTCTTTGTTGAATTTTGCATTCAGACTATGAATTGTCTTTCTGATTTCATCAGACTGTTTGTATTCTCTTATATCATAGTGAATTTCCTTAAGATCATTAATTTGAATTCCTTTTCCAGCAAGTCAACAATTTCAGATTCTTTGGAATCATTCACTGGAGCACTATTTTGGTTTTTTGATGGTGTCA
>NW_007754701.1:8046-8921 GCF_000696425.1 Galeopterus variegatus | reverse complement strand
TCCTTGCAGCCCTTTTATAAGAGCACTAATCCATTCATGAGGGCAGAGAACTCGTGATCTAATCACCTCCCAAAGGCAATGCCTCTTAATACTGTTGCATTGGGGATTAAGTTTTAATATGGATTTTGGAGGGGACACAAAATTTCACAATATGGCACCAAATGAACTTGCCCAGTTGTATATGTATTTGTGTATAAGTGTGTGTGTGTATACATATGTTGCATGTATGTACTTGTATATATGTATATATGTATGTATATATGTACACACACACATACACTAGCAGACTATACACACGTCATCACACTGTGAGGTCTCTGGATCAAGGATAAAATCATTTAGTCACAGAGAAGCTTGAACTCAGTTACCCATATGTCAATCCCTACTGTGCAATGTGCTGAGATGTACCTGTTTATGTAGTAGAGTTTATACAACTGGAGAAACCTCAATGTTATGAAACTCAGAGCTTATATAGGATGGTTGACATATCTGCCCCTACTTCCCTCCTGAGTGAGAGAGACCTTATATTTTACTACTATGAGTGAAGAGGAAACCTTAGAAGGAGAGCAAATGGCTCTTTGGGAGAGGAGACAAACTCCAAATCTGCATAGCAATACACAACCTCCAGCTTTTAAGGCATTTCTACTATGCAAACCACCTTTTACCGAAGTTTCCAGCAATCTGCTCAGAAAGTTTTAATTTACAGCAAATCTGATATTACCAAGCCAATATTATAATTGGAAAATAGTGATATAACAGGCCAAAAATTGGTCTCAGGTAGTGAAGAAGATAACCAGTGTTCACACAGCTTCACTACCTGGATGTTAAACATTCAAGGTATGGAATTTTTTAAAATGTTTACATTAAATGTTTTT
>NW_007754701.1:5950-6416 GCF_000696425.1 Galeopterus variegatus | reverse complement strand
TCCTCCCTCCCTCCCTTCTTTCCATTTATCCAATATGTCTAATGGAATGCACTAATATTAAGGGTGATTTCTCTAGGTGATGGAAAAACACTGAGTTTTTCTCTAAATAATGTATCTTTTGTATACATCATTTCTAGCAAACTCGTCTAACTTGAAATACAGTCATGCACCACATCATGAAATTTTGGTCAATAATGGACCACAGGTACAAGGGTGGTCCCATAAGATTATAATGGAGCTGAAAAGTTGCTATTGCCTAGTGATGCTGTAGCTTCATAACATTATGGCACAACGTGATACTCACATGTTTGTGGTGATGCTGGTGTAAACAAGCCTACTGTGCTGCCAATCACATAAAAGTATAGCACACACAGTAACGTACAGTACATAATACTTGATATGATAATAAATGTCTATGCTACTGGTTTATGTATTTACTCTACTATTTGTATTATTTTAGAGTATA
>NW_007754701.1:3783-4083 GCF_000696425.1 Galeopterus variegatus | reverse complement strand
TGCTATTCTGTTTTAAGTTTCCACAACCAATGCACCTCAGATCATCAAAAATGATGAGTTGATTGCTGGCTGTGTCAACATCCATGGTCATATCCACACAGAACATTAGCATCCTTGGGTTCAGCTGTAGAACCGCTGTCAGCTGAGGCTTCAGTTCCTTTATTTTGGAAACCATCTTCTCCAGCTGGCAATTAGGACAGGTGTCACTCTCCTGAGAGTCCTCAGAGCACAAGGGCCACAATAAAACTTCCCCATCTGGTTCCTTAGCAGTGGAACTGATGCACCAGAGGGTGCATGCAC
>NW_007754701.1:0-307 GCF_000696425.1 Galeopterus variegatus | reverse complement strand
AAAAACAATACAAAAGATCAATGAATCAAAAAGTTGGTTTTTTGAAAAGATAAATAAAAATTGATACACCATTAGCATAGTTAACAGAAAAAGAAGAGAAAAGATTCAAATAACAAAAATTAGAAATGAAAAAGGCGATATTACAACTGATCCATCTGAAATACAAGGAATCATTCGAGACAACTATAAACAACTATACGCCAACAAGTTTGAAAATCTGGAGGAAATGGTTAAATTTCTGGACATACACAAGTTACCAAAACTGAGCAAGGAAGATGTAGAAAATCTGAACAGACCAATAACAATA
>NW_007754700.1:7408-7859 GCF_000696425.1 Galeopterus variegatus | reverse complement strand
CATTCAGGTGGTGGACACTAGCTTGAAGGCTTAGTGAGCAGAATCTTAAAGGGTGGAGACCAGAAAACAGTGAGATAATTGCTATTGGATACTGAAGAAAAAAGTGTCCAAATACATGTCAGTAGAACAATTAGTAAAATTGTCGTGCATGGTTACATGGAAGAAAAAAGAAATCTACCTAGTAAAGTTGTGAGTGTGGCTAAGGATAGTTCTATGGAAAATGCTGAATGTGACAAATGTTTTTATTTTGCTGATTATAATATTCCCTGAGCAAATTCCACTTGATAATGATGTACCATCAGACATGATAGATAGATAGATAGATAGATCTGTATTCAATTGGCTAATATCTTATTAAGGGTTTTTGTTTGTCTTTCTCTCCTTATGATAATAAAGAAAATGTTTCTGTTTTTCTCTGTTTATAATGTATTTGTCTGGTTTTGGTATCAGG
>NW_007754700.1:1566-4771 GCF_000696425.1 Galeopterus variegatus | reverse complement strand
AAAAGCAATTACTTTAATACATTATATTAGTAGAAAAAAGGAAAAATCTACATTGATATTTCAATAGATGCAGAAAGAGAATGAAGGGGAAAAAACATATGATCATTTCAATAGATGCAGAAAAAACATTTGACAAAATCTGGCACCCTTTCATGAAAAAAAAAAAAAACACTCAACAAACTAGGTCTAAAAGGGACCTCGGCCAGTTAAGAAGCATTTCTGAAACGCCCCCATCTAACGTAACACTTAATGTTAATATACTGAATTCCTTATCACTAAAATCAAGAATAAGACAAAGATGTCTCTTGCTTTTTTTATTCAGTATTGTACTGAGAGTTCTAGCCAGGGCTGTGAAAAAAAAGAGAGAGAGAGAGAATTCTGAAAGAAAAGGAAGAAATAGAACTAATTCTTTGTAGATAGCATTATCATGTGTAAATAAGCCATAAGGAAAGCACTAAAAAAGGATTAGTACTAAACACAAGGTAAGCAGTATTGCAGAATACAAGATGGATATTCAAAAACTAACTTTATTTCTATACACTTGCAGTGAACAATCTGGAAATAAAAATAAGAAAATAATTCCATTTACAATAGCATCAAAAAATAAAGAAATTATGCATACATTTAATTAAAGAAGTGCAAAACTTATACTCTGAAAAACTCCAAACATTGTTGAAGGAAATTACATAGGCCTAAATAAAAGGAAAGACGCTCATGCTCATGAATCAAAGAACTTAATATAGTTAAGATATCAGTATTTCCAAAATTGATCTGCAAATGGAAAGTATTACCTATCAAAATCTTTTCTGTCAAAATTATAAGAAAAAGCTACAAAAAAAAATTCCTTATGAAGGTAGATGCTAAATTTCAGAACAAATATTAGCAAATCAAATCCACAAAATATTTTCATGTGGGGCTTATCAAGAGAATACAAGATGGGTTTTACACAAAAAAATTCCTTATGAAGGTAGATGCTAAATTTCAGAACAAATATTAGCAAATCAAATCCGCAAAATATTTTCATGTGGGGCTTATCAAGAGAATACAAGATGGGTTTTACAAAAAAAAACGAAGAGTTATACTATGTGCCTTTGTCCTGCTTCCCATTAGAATGGGAGTGTTGATGACTGACCTTGGGCTTGGCAAAGTGACCTGACAAGAAGCAATGAAAGAGAAGCGAAAGTGGCAGTGTGCAGTGAGATGGCACTTTAAGTGGAAGGTGCATTTCCACCAGCTCTCTTGAGCTTCTGCCTTTCTCCATGAACCCAGTAAGCCCACAAAGCCCTTGTTTCTTTATCCCTGGGCCTGGGTTAAAAACAAATGGTAAAACCTGTATATTACCTTAATTTGAACTGCAGCCTGGAGTCCACCCTGGCCTATAATATGATTCCAACCTAGATCAACCAACCTACAGCAGTTTTCAATTTGCTGACCCATGAGCTTGAAAAATATTTGTTTTTGCAGGCCATTTTGTTTGGGTATTGATTGGTTTGCCACTTATATGACATCACACTGTCCTGGCTGGAGCTTCCAGAAAGTATGAGTTAGAACTGTTCAGGATCTTCTCTTTAGTGACCCATGTTAGTGATGCACTTTCAGAAATCTTTTTCCTCTGAAGTTCATCAGGGACAGGATTAAATTATTTCAAGTTTTCAATTATTTCAGTTTTACAAAGAAACAACAACAAAAAAAAAAGCAAAAGAACAAATGAAAAAAAAGAGTGCCCAGTTATTTCATTTCTATTGTGTATGGGGTACAGTTGTCCTGGCTTAAATCAATACTTTTCTCTCGCTTCTCTTCTTAATGGTAAGATGGTTTCATCAGATTCCTTCCTAAAACTCCAATTATATTCAATAAGAGTTCTTTAAATATCTACAGTATGCAAGTCTGGAGATAATTGTGGTGGAAGGGGAGAGGGCAGGAAGAAGGAAAGATGGGTAAGTTATGTCCATTACTTCTCAAATGAATTTTTCTATTTATATTCTTAGATTACATTCTTATCCATGCATCTAAACATTTTGAATTGGTCCACTGTTGTTACAATTGTACAATACACCACGTGCAAAACATAGTGACTTACACTAACAAGCATTTATTTGTCTTACTCATGGGTTTACTGGTTAGCTGAGGTGGTTCTACTTCAAACTGCAGATTAGTTTAGCTTGGCTCAAGATTCCTGGTTGAGTTCACGTACATTCCGTTTGTCTGCCTTTTATTGTAGTTGTTATTGTTATAAATTGTTTGTCCCACCTATAAGTAAGGATAAAGGTTCAACTGTTGTTTGGTCAGAGCAGGGTGCTGATAACACCAACGTCCAGGGTTTAATCCCTGTACGAGGCGCAGCCAGCTGCCCTCCCAACTCCACAAAAAGTTCAACTGTTGCAAGACAGAGACTCAAAATAACCATGACATTTAACAGATAGAAAATCATTTATCTTTCACGTAAAGGTCAACCTGGTAAGGGCAGCTAAGATTCTGCTACGGTTTCAGAATAAGACAGTTCTGCTACCTATGATAGTAAGCCAATGTCCTGGATTCTTTTTGTCCTGTTGATCTAAGAATCTGAGGTACATCTTGTGGACCAAGATGGCTGCAACGGCTCCCACCATCATATCTGCATTTCTTGCAGCAATAAAAAAGAAAAGACAAAGTGGGGGGGAAGTTCTTTCCCTTTGAGAACTTGGCCAAGAAATGATGTACATAACTTACACTCATATCCCATTAGTCAGACCTTAATCAAACGACTGTACCTGGGTGTCAAACTAGCTCTCCTATCACAAACAACTAGAAAACTGGACAACATATACAAAATAATTGTTTTCAAGTACAGAACAACAGGCAGAACAAAAGCGTATTTCATGAGAGAAAGACAGCAAATAATATAAGTTCTCTGATCATCCTGGATTCCTTTCCAGAAGCACTTTTCAGTCAGAGATGCAGAGAAGAGGAACCCAAGCAGAGCACAGGGACTTTCTGAGGTGAGGAAACAGAGAGGAGAGTTTTGTTTTTTGGGGTTTTTTTGTTTGTTTGTTTTGTTTTTTTTCCTTTTTGTCTTTTTTCGTGACCGGCAACGGATCGCAACCCTCAGTGTTGTGCCCGTACCAGACCAGGACCAGCAACGGGATCGCAACCCTCGGTGTTGCTCCTGCTCCTCGCTCAGCCAGTGAGCAGCCGGTCTGTATGTGGGATCCAAACCCTCGGTGGG
>NW_007754700.1:0-952 GCF_000696425.1 Galeopterus variegatus | reverse complement strand
CATGAGAGAAAGACAGCAAATAATATAAGTTCTCTGATCATCCTGGATTCCTTTCCAGAAGTACTTTTCAGTCAGAGGTGCAGAGAAGAGGAACCCAAGCAGAGCACAGGGAATTTCTGAGGTGAGGAAACAGAGAGGAGAGTTTTGGAAGGCTGCAGTGCTGGAAATTATGGTGCAGACTACTGAAAAGGAGGAAGGTGTGCAAAGAAAAATTTTAAGAAATCTACATACATAGTGGATATTTGGCTAAATAGTAACTGTGCGTACATAGCATGAGGCTGAGCAAAGACCTGCTGGTGAAAGATCAACTACCAGAGAACTATAAACTGGAAATCCACAACAGCTTTTACAGGGATAGGATATATGCAAGTTCTAGCCAGCCAGAATGAAGAGGAGGGGGAGAAAAAGAGTTACGGAGGGAGGTAGGATTTTGTTGTTGTTGTTGAGGTAAAAATGTACAAAAATTTCAGATTTTATTTAAAGTATCAACAGGTATTTTTTATGTGGATACCAATGAATACAAATTCAAGAAGCTCAAGTAACCCTTAAACAATTAAACATAAAAGGTTACACATCACTACAATATAGGCTAAGAGATGTTTTTCTTGCCCTTCTAGCCATATTCTCCCTCCCCCATAAGCAACTGTATTACTGTGTTTAATGTTTATGTTTTTATTCTAATGTGGTCTTATGAAAGTGTATTGTTATTTTGTATGTCTATTTAACATTACATAAATGGCATTAAATAATGTATATCATTTCGCTTACTGCTTGAAAAGAGTGTGAAGCTAAGTGTTTTCGAGGTCTATTCATGTTGCTATGAGTATATATAAACCCCTTTTTCTACCTGCTACACAATACTCCATAGTGTTCCCCTATCAAATTATATTTAAGCACTCTTAAAGCTGTAATCATCCTCACACATATCATCTTGTGGGTGTGTAGGAGAACC
>NW_007754699.1:0-7860 GCF_000696425.1 Galeopterus variegatus | reverse complement strand
ATACTCAGTAAAATGAAGCTATAGTAATCAATACAGTGTGGTACTGTCATTTAAAAAGACATATAGATCAATGGAATAGAATAGAGAGCCCAGAAATAAACGCTCACATATATGGTCAAATGATTTTTGACAAGGGTGCCAAGACCATTTAATAGGGGAAAAGACAGTCTTTTCAACAAATAGTGCTGACAAAACTGGATATCCATATGCACAAGAATGAAATTGGACCCTTACCTAACACAATATACAAGAATTAACTCAATATGGACCAAGGTCCTAAATGTAAGACCTAAACTATGAAACTCTGAAAAGAAAACATAGAGCGAAAGCCTCATGATATTGCACTTGGCAATGATTTCTTGGATATGAACACCAAGGCACAGCCAACAAAAGAAAAAATAGATAAATTGGACTTCATGAAAATTAAAAATCTTATACATCAAAAGGAAGTTCCAACAGAGTAAAAAGGCAACATGCAGAAGGGGAGAAAATATTTGCAAATCATATCTGATAAATTGATATCTACAGTATATAGAGAACTTCTAAAACTCAACAACAAAAACCCAAAATACCCACTTCTAAAATGAGCAAAAGACTTGAATAAATATTTCTCCAAAGAAGATGTACAATTGGCTAATAAGAACATGAAAAGATGCTGACATCACTAATCATTAGGAAAATGCAAATCAAAAGTACAGTGAGATACCACTTCATACTCATTAGGATGGCAACAATTAGGAAAAAAAAACCCAAAGCTCTGAAAACAAGTATTGGTGAGGATGTGGAAAAACTGAAACCCTTGTGCACTGTTGGTAGGAATGTAAAATGGCACATCCGCTGTGGAAGAGGATGGTGGAAAACAGTAGGGAGGTATGGGTCTGAGAGCTGACTGAGGAAAGTCAGGGGAGTGTGAAACAGCAGGGTGCATCCAGGGGACAACCAGCACTTCAGTCTTGCTGGAGCATAAAGTGTGAACCAGAGAGGAGTAAGTGATGAACATGGAGCCTTAAGAAGGGTCAGTTGTTATACTGCCTTGCAGGCTACAGTAGACTATATTCTCACACCTTGTTTTCTAGCCTCTGGCCCACCTGCACTCTCCTGCAGCTGTAGAGAAAGACAGTTTCCAGCACACTGACAGCTTCGTGCCTTCAAGCGTCTGCACATCTTGCTTTTTCTCTACTTAAGGCTTGGGCATCATGGGAGTTTGCTCAACTGAAGGCAGGTGTACTCCTGACATGGGGGATGCAGGGACTTAACTTCAACCAATGCAAGGCGGGAGTTGGGAGGGAAATGCCCCAGCCTTCCACCTTCCAATAGGATGATTCCAAGGCATATTCCACACAGTCTCTCAGAGGACACACCAGATTGAGGTCCAGTTGCCGACTGGGGTAGCCTGAACTTTATTGCACCTTTTATTGGCCTTCTTCCCTCCCCTGTCCCTCACTCATGCTTCCTAGGATTACCTTTCAAATAAACCACTTGCACCTAAATTCTTGACTCAGTGTGTGGTGATTTCAAAACAAAATCTTTGACACTCCTTCCTTCAAAAGGTAGAGCTAATTTCCCTCCATTTAAGTGTGGGCAGATTTAGTGACTGCATCTAAGGAATAGAATGCAGTAGCCAGGACAATGTGTCTTCCAAGGCTAGGTCATAAAAGGCATTACCACTTCCACCTTGTTCCCTTGGATCATGTCGTGAAGACACTTAAGCATGCCTTTTGAGAGGTCTGTATGGGACAGAACTGAGGCCTCTGGACACCAGCCATGTACATCAGTCAACTGAGAAGTGGGTTGTCCAGCCCCAGCTGAGCCTTCAGATGTCTGTAGCTCTTGTTGACATCCTGACAATCATCCTGTGAAGACCTTGAGCCAGAACTGTCATTTCGCTATTGTCCCTCCTCCTAACACCTGTAGCACTGGATATGTTGCAGAGGGGGGCTTCCTTTTCATGCTCTCATATGATGTAGGGAATGACAGCCTTGCCTGCTGTGAGAGATGCTATCAGTGTTCACCCTTCTCCCCTCGGCACTAGTTTGTCTGAAGCTGCTCACTGGGAATCTTTCAAGCAAACAGGAAGTGCCTGGAGATAATGCCCACAGGAGCAGCCCTCAATCAAGGGAGCGGCGGCCAGCTCCCTTGGCCTTCTGGTGGGGTAGCAGAGGCATGCTCATGCCCTCCTCTACAGCCTCTGGAAGGACTGAGCCCCAGTTGCCCACAGTGGTACCCTGCTCCACACACCCTGTGTTGGGGTCTTTCACTTCCTCACTTCCCCACCTCCAAGCTCAACAACTTGTACCTGAATCTGCATCTTGTGTCTGCATTTGAGGGAACCCAAACTATGACACCCACCCATAGTTATCACTGAACTTCATGGGAACCCCCTCTTGGGGTGGCAGAAGGGGGAGGTGGCACAATACACTAAAGCTTCTGCAAATACTTCTCTCAAAACAAAGCAAACAGTAACAAAAACCCTCTCTTCAGCCAAATGCAGAGTTTATTTCCTCCTTCCAGCCTCTCTGAACCTGAATGAGAATTGTCCTCTCAGGTAGCAGCATGGTGCACCTTGAACTTAGTCACATGGGGTCTGGTGTCTTTGGGGGTCCGTGTCAGGGTGTGAGGTTGGAGAAAGGAGGACAGATCTCCTGTGGTGTCATGGGTTTTTGCCACACGCAAATACTTTACAAAGCACCCTGGTAGGCTTTGATAAGTCAATGATTGACTGTTCTAAACATTTACCCAGACCTGTGTCCAAGATCCAGAACCTAGAGCCAACTGCTTACCTGAAATCCTTGTGGCATGCTTCTCAAACTGGAGGCGTCACCTTCCATCTCCACCAAAGATGCTTGTCCTTCGGCCCCATCCCCCTCAAAGCCTGGCTGTCAGTGTGGTTCCTCCTTCTCTGTCATCCTGCGTATCCAGTCTATCACCAAACCCTGCGGGTTCTGCTGTGCAAACACCTCTCGAGTCTGTCTTCTCTGCACGTCCATTGTTGTCTCTGGTGGTAGATTACATAATTTTTCTCAATTCATCATCTTCCCTGCAACCACACCCTTTGCCATGTGATTTTGCAGTTCCTCCCAATAGAGGTTGGGTATCCTTCCTTGGCTTCCTTGACATGCCTTGATTTTGGGCTTGGCTGTTTGACTTACTTCAACCAATAAGATGTCACAAAGGCTTGAAATGTGCTTGTGTGATGGGTCTTGCTGTCTTGTGCCTCAGACAGTCTCATGAGAAGAACATGCCCTGGCTAGCCCACTCGTCTCTGGAAGATGAGAGACATGTAGAGCAGAGCTGTCTCAACTGCTCCCTGCAAATGATCACTGTTTTAAGCCTTGAGGTTTAGGGCTGTTTGTTACACAGCAGTATTGTGGCAATAGCTGACTGATACACCTCTGTAGTCAAAGTGACCACAATTTTGTTTCTTAACTTCCATAATAACTTCTTAACTGGTTTACATGTTTTAATGTTGCCCTTGCTAATCCATTCTCTAAACAGTGGCCACTGTCATATTCTTAATGATAAATTAGATCACATCTTTTCCTAGTTTCTAGGCCTTCAATAATAGCATCCTGTTGCAATTTTTTTAAAAATCAATTTTTTTTAAGTCAAACACTTTTATTGATGTAGTCATTAATGGGTCTTCTTGCTTCCAACTTTGTGTGTGTGTGTTCCTTATTTTACTTGATAAGTGCATTTGCCTTCTGTTTTTCATTTTGAGATCTACACACTTAAACCCTTTAGTGCATGGGTGTTGATATTCAACTCTGTACCCCATCACATCTTACTTACACCATCACTCCTACAAATACGATTTCTCAGAACAGCATTCAGAAACAATGCTAAGTTTATACAAGTGCATTTATGATGTTAAACACAACCAGAATTAAAGAAAGCTCTCGATTTATGCTACACCCCATCTCTGTTTTGGACTATGTGGTAGCTTGTTCTGCGTGCATCAAGCTAAGCTGGAGTCACATTTCCCAGAATTCCCTTCCCTGTATGGGTCCAGGTCAGGGCTGGCCACAAGAGAAACTCATGCAAGCTTTGGAAAGAGACATAAAGCAGCAGTAGCAGCTGTTGCATTGAAAGATGAGGTCCCACTGCAGCTGCCCCTGTCCTTGTTCCCAATCTGCTGGATGGCCTCATCGGCATCCCTCAGCTCCTCCTCCTCACACTTGTTCTCTTACACATGCCAGCCGCTCTGAGGCTTGAGTACAAGTGTCCTCTGCAGGTCACCCCAGATGTGTGAAAGACAGACGCAGGTTCCAGTTTGTCATTGTGGGTTCTAGTGTGATTTCCTGGGTTCTTATGTGTCCTTGCTTCGCCCGCTTTGTTTCCAGCTTTTCTTTGCAGCCTGTCCTGGCTAACCCAGGCTTACCACTCACTGCACACGGAAGCTACAGCCTTCCACAGATTTCTCTGTGACTTCCCCTGTAACGTTTTTCTGATCTCTCAACTGTCCTCTTACAGGTGTTACCTCAGCAGCTTCTCCCACAGGGGCGTAAGGTCTGTCCCCTATGATAAATCTGTTATTCAGGGGCATTCCATTGCAATATGAACAAAACTCCAAACTCCTCACTGTGGTTTACAATACAAGGCATGACCTGGCCTCTCCTGCCTCATCTCATGCCGGCTTCTTCACCCCCTCCTCACTTCTTGCCTGGGCACTATTTTATCATTCCCTCAGAGCAAGAGCCAAGCGACTGGACATTGGTAATTACAGTGCATTCTCTGTCCAGTCACTTAGCCGCTTCAAGGCCATCCTCCCCACCCCTTCCTTCATGGCCTAGGTCTGGGGAGGAAGAGGTTAAGGTTGCTGGAAGGCCTGGACAGCTCAGGCCTGTTCTCAATCAGGACACAGCAGGACAGCGTGGGGCTGCTTGCTGGGTCAGGGAAGTCTCCATAGCAAAGTGATTAGGTAGAGCGTGGGAGAGAACATGCTGAAACGTTCATCTCTGTGCATGGAGGAGGGTGGAGTGGGCCAGCGGCAAGAAGGAGGGATGGTCAAGGTCTCTAAGTGCTACAGCCCTTTGCAGCTGCAGAGATCTGTCCAGGTCTAGGTGGAGGATCAGAGTCTCAGCAGGCTGGAGGAGGCCAATGAACCGGGTTGCTGGCTGTGCTGTCCTGCTCTCCCCTCTTTGGCTTCTTCCTGGAGTTTCTTGGCCCAGGAAACATGTCTGTCCTCCAAGAAACTTCCCCCAGCTGGTTCCTCTCAGCTGGCTCTGCATCTCCAGGAGAGAAGTGGCGTTGGCTTCCTGTCCAGCCCTGCAGTCTGTACCATGTACATGCATAGGGGAAGGCGAGCTGTGTCCCAGAAACACCACGGGATGCAGGGAACTTGACTTGTCTTGAATTTTGTTTCTTAGCTGTATAAGTGAAACATAAAACACCTCTCACCTCCCACCTTCTGTTCCAGCCACACGGGACCACACACTGTTCTCTGACTGAGCCAGGCTTTTCACGGCTTTGAACTTGCTACTGCCTCTGCCTGGAATGTTCTTCCCCACACGGGAACTCCTGCTCACCCTTAAGACTCAAACCAGATGTCAAATCCTTCGTGAAGACTCCCCTTGCACGTACATATCCTCTTGTCTTCCTTGGCACGTCAATGTAGCACCTGGGACTGTGTCACAGCATGGATCTCTACCTTTAACAGGCACGCGGAGCACCTGGTCATCTCATTACAGTTTAACACGGACTGAGCCTGGTTCTGAATTTATAACCAACTCCCAGGTAATGAAGATTCTGCTGGTCCATGGCCCACACTCTGAGCAGCGAAGATCTGAAGCATTTATCTCAATCTTTCACTTGGATTTTCAGGCCAAATACTCCAAAGAGCTACATACAAAACTTAAAAAAAAAAAAAAAATATATATATATATATATATAATCTCTACTTTAAGCCCCCGTTCAGCTAGTAGCAACAAACATGCTGGTCAATTTCTGGTAAACTTGGTCAATTCAGTTAACTCTGAAATGTTCCTTTCTGCTTGCTCCATTCCCACCTTCCTGCTGGAGTCTCATCTCCATTTTGGTGGTGGTGGTGGGTTTATGTAGCATCTTGGCAGTTGGTGGGGTTGTGGGGGAGGTAGAAGGAGGCATCTGGTTCTGGGTGGGTGTCATGCTGGTTCTGGGAACAACGTGCTTCCAATCCTGCCTCCCCTCAAGATGTCTGAGCTTCCATGTGGTCCCTGGCATGGCACAGGCCACTATCTTCTCATGGGTCCTCTTGTCCCAACCATGAGATATCCTCAGGTCCCCAGCTTTGTTCCATCAGGCTTCTATGCCTTTCTCTGGGGTATAGGAAATGTTGGCTGCTCTTCCACAAACCCCTGCAACTCCGAGAGGCTGTCTGGGTCTGCCTAGTTCCCTCGCTGCTGAAGATTCCCTAAGAAGCCCCATGCCATGGGTACCATGTTACTCCGATGACTGATGGGGAGCGGGCATGGGTCTTCTCTACTTTCAGATCCCAAACTGGTCTGAAATCTGAGGGTCTTATTGTCCACTCTCCTCCTTCTGGATATAACACTAGAGAGAGGGCAGCATGTTGGACACTTTCTCAGGAAACCCACCAGCACCTAACTGTCGAGCCTCTCTCCCTGTCTTTTTTTTAAAGATGACCAGCAAGGGGATCTTAACCCTTGCGTTGGTGTTGTCAGCACCAAGTGAGCCACAGGCCAGCCCTCTCCCTGTGTTCCCTCCTCCCCCACCCTATAGATTCTTCTTTACTTTTTAATTATTTTTTGATTAGTTAATATATGCACATGGAAAAAAATAAATAGTACAGAAGAGCACTCATTTTTTTACAATTTGTTTAAATTTATTAATTTTTTTAGGACATAATCAATTGAATCTCTACCATGAGTAATGACAAAATCAGTTTGTTTCCACTTTCTCCCACCTCTTTTCTCCCTTCTCCACTCAGTTTTGGTTGGTTATGGCTATTATTAGTTCTAGTGCTTCATTTCTCCATAGGGACACTGTGAGTGTTTATATGAAACAAATCTTCTTTGTCCAAGACAGTTGAGCACGATGCAGATCACTCGTTATCTTTGGTCCCAACACACTAAATGACATCAGCACTGCTCACGCTCCAAGACCACCGACGATGCAGACGCCACCCCTGGCTGAAAACCTCTGTCTAGTGGGTACTTGTATAACTTCAAGTTTATTTTGGTCTCGAGTAGCTGGGCTATCTACTTGAAACATATCTTTTCATTCCTTTCCCATAAAAAAAAAGAAGAAATCAGCATACTTAACACTTTCTTACCTTCATTGGTTTTTACCATTTCTACATTATTCTGGTTCATAACACTTTTGGTCTGGTTTGTAACTATAATTCCAATAGTTGTTTTAACTTTAATCCCAAATGTAAATGTATTCAGTCCTCACTATCGGAGCTGTTCCTTCTGTTTCTCTATTTCTTTATTTACCAAACTTGGTCTTTTGGTATTTTCTTCAAGATGGCTGAGTTTTCGTAGTTTTGAAAATATGTGCATGTATGATATTTGGACTATGGTTTGGGTCGATGTAAAGTTCCTGGGCCCTATTTTCTTTCTTTGAAGACACCGTGGTAGCTCGGGAGGTACAATATTGTTTCATTGTATTCTAGCTTTGGATGTTGCTGTGCTGAAGTTTGTAGCCAGCCTGCTTTTTAAAAAATTTTATTTTATTATTATTTTTTTTAATGGGTGATTTGACCTCTTGCTGAGTAACCAAAGAATCTTTATCTTTGGTAAGTATGGTAACATTAATAGGATATATTGGTGTTGGTTGGTCTGTTCCTTTAGCAATTCATTCAATGAATGTTTATTGAGAGCTCCTAGGTGCTAGGCATGATTTTAAGCATTGGGGACATAG
>NW_007754698.1:5710-7860 GCF_000696425.1 Galeopterus variegatus | reverse complement strand
ATCGATCTAAGTAAACTCATCAGACCAAGCCCATCAATCTAAGTAAAGTCATCACACCAAACACATCGATCTAAGTAAACTCAGCAGACTGAGCTCATTGATATAAGTAAACTCATCAGACCAAGCACATCGATCTAAGTAAATACATCAGAGCAAGATCATCGATCTAAGTAAACTCATCAGACCAAGCACATCGATCTAAGTAAATACATCAGAGCAAGATCATCGATCTAAGTAAACTCATCAGACCAAGCACATGGATCTAAGTAAACTCTTCAGAACAAGCTCATCAATCTAAGTAAAGTCATCAGAGAAATCTAATCCATCTAAGTTAACTCATCACACCAAGCTCATCGATCTAAGTAAACTCATCAGACCAAGCACATCGATCTACGGAAACTCATCACACCGAGCTCATCGATCTAAGTAAACTCAGCAGACCGAGATCATCGATCTAAGTAAATTCGTCAGACCAAGATGATCGATCTAGGTAAACTCATCAGATATAGCTCATTTGTCTAAGTTAACTCATCAAACCAAGATGTTCGATCTCAGTAAACTCATCTGACCAAGCACATCGATCAAAGTTAACTCATCTGACCAAGCACATCGATCAAAGTAAACTCATCATACCGAGATCATCGATCTAAGTAAATTTGTCAGACCAAGATGATCGATCTAGGTAAACTCATCAGATATAGCTCATTGGTCTAATTTAACTCATCAGACCAACATGTTCGAACTCAGTAAACTCATCAGACCAAGCAAATTCATCTACGTAAACTCATCAGACCAAGCACATCAATCTAAGTAAACTCATCAGACCGAGATCATCGATCTAAGTAAACTCATCAGACCAAGCACATTGATCTAAGTAAACTCATCAGACCAAGCTAATCGATATAAGTAAACTCATCAGACCGAGATCATCAATCTAAGGAAACTCATCAGACTAAGCTCATCGATATAAGTAAACTCATCAGACCGAGCTCATCAATCTAAGGAAACTCATCAGACTAAGCTCATCGATATAAGTAAACTCATCAGACCGAGCTCATCAATCTAAGGAAACTCATCAGACTAAGCTCATCGATATAAGTAAACTCATCTGACCAAGCACATTGATCTCATTAAACTCATCAGACTGAGCTCATCGATCTAAGTAAACTCATCAGGCCGAGCTCATCGATCTAAGTAAACTCATCAGACAGAGCTCATCGACCTAAATAAACTCATCATACCAAGCTCATCGATCTAAGTAAACTCATCAGACTGAGATCATCGTTCTACTTTAACTCATCAGACCAAGATGTTCGATCTAAGTAAATTCATCAGAGTGAGATCATCGATCTGAGTGAACTCATCACAGAAAGCTAATCGATCTAAGTAAACTAATCAGACCAATTACATAGATCTAAGTAACCTCATCAGACCGAGCTCATTGATCTAAGTAAACTCAATGGACCGAGCACATTGATCTAAGTAAACTCATCAGAACAAGCTCATCGATCTAAGTAAACTCATCAGAACAAGCTCATCGATCTAAGTAAACTCATCAGACCAAGACCTTCGATCTAAGTAAAGTCATCAGAGACAGCAAATCCATCTAAGTAAACTCATCAGACCAAGACCTTCGATCTAAGTAAAGTCATCAGAGACAGCAAATCCATCTAAGTAAACTCATCAGACCAAGCCCTTCAATCTAAGTTAACTCATCACACCAAGATAATTGATCTAAGTAAACTCATCAGACCAAGCTCATCGATCTAAGTAAAGTCATCAGAGAAAGCAAATTCATCTAAGTAAACTCATCAGACCAAGCACATCGATCTGAGTAAACTCATCAGAGAAAGCTAATCGATCTAAGTAAACTCATCCGACCAAGCCCTTCGATCTAATTTAAGTCATCACAACAAGCTCATCGATCTAAGTAAACTCATCTGACCAAGCACATAGATCGTAGACAACTCATCAGACCAAGCACATCGATCTAAGTAAACTCATCAGACCGAGCTCATCGATCCAAGTTAAGTCATCACAACAAGCTCATCGATCTAAGTAAACTCATCAGACCAAGCCCTTCGATCCAAGTTAAGTCATCACAACAAGCTCATCGATCTAAGTAAACTCATCAGACCAAGCCCTTCGAT
>NW_007754698.1:0-257 GCF_000696425.1 Galeopterus variegatus | reverse complement strand
CATCGATCTCAGTAAACTCATCAGACCAAGCACATTGATCTAAGTAAACTCATCAGACCGAACTCATCAATCAAACTAAACTCATAAGACCAAGCACATCGACCTAATTAAACTCATCAGACCACGCACATAGATCTAAGAAAACTCATATGAGAAAGCAATTCGATCTAAGTAATCTTATCAGACCAAGCTCTTAGATCTAAGTAAATTCATCAGACCAAGCTCATCGATCTAAGTAAACTCATCAGAGAAAGCTA
>NW_007754697.1:0-7860 GCF_000696425.1 Galeopterus variegatus | reverse complement strand
AATGAACTTAAATGTTTCAGTTATGATATGATCAGGATGCGTCAAATTTAACACCTTAAGGAGAGATATGATCTCAGACTTCAAGAAACTTGAAACACTTGGAAGAGAAAGACAATATTTAAACATGTGAAACAAATAAGGCGTAATATTCTCCTGTGCTCTTTCTCTGGGAATGTTTCCTACCTTGACTTCAGAAGTAAAGACTGTGTATATCAGTCCTATTGAAATGGCAGATTTCCCCACATTACAAGTGCCAAACTGGAACCCTTAGGAAAACTGAAGTTATTTTAAGAAATGAAATATTACTTTCATGTAGTTCATTTAACCAATATTTTTTCATAAAACAACAGGTCTCTTTTTATATAATTACTGAATAGGAAAGTCCAAGGTACATTTAACCTTTATTTTATTCCAGAATCATTCCCTGAGATATTTTAATAGGGATACTTGAAAAAAAAAATGGCTGAAGTTATCCCAGTACCTTCTTATTAAGCAAAAAGTGGAAAATGCAATGGGAACTTTAAATAAGCAAAGAAGTTTTGCTAGTGAATTGAAGGCTGTGTGAACAGCTTTTGAAATGGATGAAATAAATGTACTAGGAAAATTTGTGGATACAAAAAAATTCTACATAGTATCTTCAGTTCATATCACCCATTTGGATTCCTTTAAGTCTTTAGACACAGTGTTTGACATAAGTTGGTGATAGATGAAATGTGTATTTCTGTAGCATGGAAAGATAAATAGCTTCTCGGTGAAAGGAAAACAGAAAAGATACGGCTGTTTATGAAGGATTTTAAATCATTTTCTTTGATGGAGACTGCTAATAATCTACTTCACAGTCTTTCCTTACTGGCTTCTAAGCTTTCATTCTAAACTTGAAATCACATTCAGACTATGTCGGTATATGAGAATGTCATGTATTGTTCAGAAGTTTTCCGCTAAAGCCAGCACTTCCTGTGTGTGGAAATCCTTAATGTAGAGTTGAAACGAGGGTGAGGGAATAATCCTTTCTTTGTGTGCAGTCAGTGCTATGATAAACAATGGAAATAATTTTTCCTATAGAATAAAACAAGGTAAATTTAAAATTGCTTCCATTAACCCTGGCACATGCTGATTTACTTTGCATACTCATCAGATACAGCTCTGAATTAGCTTTTAGCTCTATTATGAAGCAAAGTTGGTATAGGAACACAAAATCACTGGGAATGAATTTGATAAAGATAATGATAGTGTCAGTCTGGTTTGCCTTCAAAGCACAACAGACTAGTCATCGTACAATGTCAGGAGACTATAATTCTCATCTTTTCTATCTAGCCACCTTCTTTGAGGCCTCTGTTTCCATGTCACTTCTGTGCTCAAATATCACTGCTTCCCACTGACTTCAAAATAGATTCTAAACCTCCTGCTTGGCACGGAATCCTCCATAATCTGGCTCCTACCCATTTATTGCCTTCGGGTCAATTCCTGTGTCAGATTGTATTTTCCAATATTGGCTACAAGGAGATCTCACAACCTACATGTTGTTTTCACAAAGTGAACTTCACATCCCTCCCATGGAGTAGTGGAGTCTAGGTCTCCTCCCCTGGAAACTGTGTGAAACTTTGTGACTACTGTGGCCAGTAGAAAATTACATAAGCGATGTTATGTGACTCCTGAGGCTAGATCATAAAAATGCTATCCACTTCTTGCTCTCTTGGAAGGTTTAGGCCATGATGTGAGGAAGCCTGATGAGCCCATGTGGAGAGACCACACAGAAAGACTGTGTTTAGATGTTCCAGTTAATAGTCCTGCTCAGTCCTAGCCAATAGCCAGCTTCTTTCACCACGCATATGAGTGATGCCACCTCCAGATGATTCCAGCTTCCAGCTCTTGAGTCGCTTCTCGCTACCACGTCTTCCCAGCTGAGGCCCCAGACATTATGAAGCAGATATAGGTGATTCCTATTACGTCCTCCAAATTCCCGGCCCCCAAAATCTGTGAACATCATAAGATGCTTGTTTTGTGTCACTACGTTTTGGATGGTTTGTTACACAGCAACAATAACTGGAATAATCCCTTTAATTGCAAGTAGCAGAACCACATTTCTTACTGGCTCAATCTCAGGGTAGGGAACTCTTTTGAGGGTACACATACATCTCATCATAAGAAACAAAACAGAAACAGAAAATGCACCAGGAACAGGGACAAGCATTAATTCCATTTGTCTGTGCATCAGCTTGTCTCTCAAAGATCTTGTGGTCTTGGATCTCTGCTTCTTTGTAAATCTGATTTATTTTCTTCTCTTACCAACTCAACTTTCTCTGCTTTTTGGTGTACATGGTAATCTACATCACCTCAATTTTGGCTGCAAGGAGCAAGTGAGATTAGTGTTTATCAGTCCAATTGTATATTGACAGGAAAGGGGTACTCTCTCAAGGTCCCTGCAGTCAATTTTGGCCAATAAGTCAAATATAGTCTTATAAACGTGCCAGAGCCCACATCTATGAAGGGGACAGTTAAAAAAGGCATAGTCTTGGTCAACATCCTGTGGGAAGTAGAGAGCCTGAGGCAAGGAAAATAGGGCTACTGTTTTATGTAGGAGGTGCAAGCCCAGGGTACAGGGGATGCAGAAAACAGGATATGAAGCTAATAAAGATATTAAGCAATGTGACATGATAACTTACCATGCCACTACCACATCATAGTGAATGGATGTTTTAGGCCACCAAATTTGTGAGCATTTATTACAGTAGCAGTGGAAAACTCATACAGTGCATGAGGTTTAAGTCCCCATAGAGAGGTCAGATACTTTGAAAGTTTTCTCATACTTATGTAATCTAATATCCAACCATTCTTCTGCCTGAACAGTTTGCTACACTGTGGTCTCTTCACCTGTTACTCACTGGATAATCTACTGTTACATCCTTGTTTTTGTTTCTTTGCCCACATTTTCACACAAGCTCAGAATGACCTCCATGCCTCGTGTTTTTCTTCATGAAGTCTGCTGGTTGCACACACCTTCTAAAATCCATATGGATGTTATACAATGTAGTCGGTAAGGAAAAATGTTGAAGAGAAAAGAAACAGGAAAAAAGAAACGAAGTCAAATCGGGGCTTGAATCTGAAAATCATCCAGAAAACCAGGTAAATCTCTTTTATAAATTTCCAGATTAGTGATTACAAATGTGTTAGGTAGAAGTCATCTCAATGCCACCAGTTTCCATTCTAGCTCATCTCCAATTTATTTTTGTATTTTTTGTTTCCTTTTCCTTTTATTATTTTCTCTTTCCTGCTTTTCTTTCCTCTAGACTACCCATGGAAATATGATATTAAATATACCGACATGCCAATTCACTAAGAGAAAATTTTGACTAACAAAATTACCAGGTTACCATATTTCTTCCTTCATAGAAGGTATTTTCTTAGTATATAATTGAATAAACATATGGTTATTGATAAAATCAAAATAGTTTAGTTGACACCAATCGTAACTGGGAGCAAAAGAGACTCATGTGAGTTCTTTCAAATTCTGCTTGCCTGACTTCTCCACTGCATCTTGTTGGAAGTCCCTGAGGTAAATCACTTGCCTGCAAAATATAAGAAAGAAAACAGCACACATACCCATGGGCCTCTGTTAATCTCAGTTGTTAGCCTCATTGTTATTCTAGTCTAGACAGGGTTAGCTTAGAAATCCTCTGAAGGAAGGTGTTATGTAATTCCGGTACATAGTTAATACTTAAAATGATTCTTCCGAATGGTACTTCTATTTATCTAAATGTTGTCAAACATTGAACTAGTATCTTTCACGAGTTATAACAAAATAATTTTTAATTGGTAACCTGTCATTGTAAATATTCAGTTCATGTTCTTTGACAAGGTTTGGCTGTATTTTTTCAAACACTTGTAATTTAAGGGGAGCTAGTAAATGTCTAAGATGCAACTAGATGGATGATGCTAAAGTTAAGGTGTTCATGCTTTATTTTTTTTTTCTCCTCCACTTTGGTCAAAACACAATGATTAAGGGAGGAGAGGTAGGAAACAGCCAGATTTAAAACACATACACGTGCTCACTTACATGCACATACACACAATGGCTCTGTCAGTTCACCAGAGGTAATACATAAATTTCCTGATTTACTAAAAAGTGTTCCAAGAACTATTTAAACAGCTGTAACATAGCTATTCCACTGTAGTGTCTGATGATGGGTTACATGTACATTTAATTAATGAAGCACACTTAATACATTCAGTATTTTAAAATTTAGTTTAAGCTAAAGAACAATCAATTCTGATATATTGATTGGGGTGTTTGTGCTTTAGAGAGCAACTTTCTTTACTCATTTATTAGTTTGATGTTGTATCTGGAAGAAGCAGAGCAAGTATGATGAAAGCTTTTTTAGAAAAATTCCAACCAGCCAGATTGGGTTGACAACAGAGGTAAAAAGTGACTCTAGTGCAGTCTAAGAAATAGCTCTTGAATTTGTTACAGAAAACATTCTGTTATGCTTCAGGCTGTTAAAAATAATTTCATGCACAGGGGCATAGACACCTGAGGCAATTCTGTTATTCAGCAACAGTCTTAGGACAAACACAGACTGGGAGGTGGAAAATTGGGGTTATCATGTAATTGTAATCATTATCCAGAACAAGAGTGATTCAGTAGACTGAGAACTACAGCAATGTGTATTAACCTACTTTTACTTTTTAATGACTATTCTTTCCACCCCAAAGATTAAAGAGTATTTGTCATTGAGAAAATTTCAAACATTCTTTAAAAAACGCATTTCTTTTTAATAAGTTGACCCGTTCTGTATTTATTCCACAAGATTTTCAAATGCAAGTATTCTGTTTTCTCAACAAATTCACTTAATCATCTAGGGGAGCAGCTAACAAAGAATTAAAGGACATCAAATGTTTTTATGCAGCAAAGAGAAAATGCTCATATCACCTAGGCATTAGCATAAAGATTTCTGAACCCAAGTATTTCCCTGAATATTGACCTTGAGAAAGGATGTGGAATTGAAGGTATAGAGGGGGCCAGAGCAACAGACAAAAACTATTATGCTGTATCTCTTACCTCAGGGATTTTACATTTTACCTATGAGGGACTAGCAGCTAAGACGCTGAGACTTTTTTCCAGGTATAGATTAGTTGAAATTAGTGACTGAAGCATAGTCACAATCAATAATTGATTGTAGCAAGTTCAGAGTTAAATAGAAGCAGGCAAAAGATGATTGACCTGCTATGTTTCCCCAACTCTTTCCTCTGTGTTTATACTAGCTACAGAATCTACTCACGCAGCCCCAGAAAACTTAAGATTGGTAAGTAAAATGGAGACTCAGGTGTTTGTCATCTCAACTATTTTCTCTAATTTTCCCAGAACATTCAAAGAATATTTATCAGAACTCATCAGATTAATGACAGTATGAAAATTTGGTGCTGGGATATTGTAAACCATTAATTAAACGGTCCGAGGCAATGCCAAAAGTTATTTTGAATTTCAGCATATTATTAAATGTGTATTTTTTGCCTTATTCTCGACTTTACAATTAGTTATGCGGAACAACATTATCTTGATAAATCATCAGCTTATTATAACACTTACAATTAAAAACATGGCTTTCTGCATTTATTTTAAATAAATTTTGGTTTCCAATTATTTTCTTTTGCCCAAGAATCTGAAGGCTTAAGTGAGTTTAAGATATTTGTTTTGATTACACAAATATTTCATGTTCACCATAAAAATGTGAAAATATAAATAAGTAAAAGAAGAAATTATCACTGAGTGCAACCAGATGATGGCCACTGTTAACAACTTAGTGTTTGTTCTTTTAAATATTCTTCCTCTAAATTTCCACACCCTCATGTGCACACAACAAATTTTTTCTTTCCAAATTGTGTTTTATTATACATATGATTTTATAAATGGATTGTTTCATTTTGCAATATATCATGAATATATCCATATCTTTAACTATAGATTTATAGAATCCCTTTTAATGCCTTTGGTGTATTTCATTTTATAGATGTACCATAATCTTTTAAAATCACTCTCCTATGTCAGGCACTTAATCTGTTTTTAATGTTGTACATAATAAACAAAGCTGTGATAAACATCAAAAGAAAAAGAATAGTTTGTCAATAACCCCATGATAAGTGATTTCACAGAATGGAATATAACATAATTGAAGTATGTTTCCCAAATGTGGATGGGTCAAATGTCCCACTTAATACTTACTTGTTAAAAAGGAGTTTGTCCTTTTTAACTTTTAAGTCATTTTAGGATATCTGATGACATTGGTAAAGGACGGCTTTGCTTATTAGTAATGACATCTGGACATAGGTTCTGATGTAGCAAGTTCCTTTCTTTTTTATAATTCACTCTGTGTGAAAATTAGGACTCACCAATGAGAAAAAAAAGAAACCCAAATGGACATCTTATGATTAAAAACCAGCTAAGTGAAGATATTTATTTCAATAGAATTTATTTTATGTGTTCATCAATTTAAGAGCTGGAAGGGGCCTCATTAATGATTTCAGAGTTTTACTTTATATTAAAGTCAATGAGAAAGAGAGATAATATTTCAAAAGGAAAAAATAGAGCAAAGATGTAAAAAGTTGGGAGGCAATCTGGGATGTGGTAAAGCATCTATAAGCACAATTCTGCATTTCACAGCAAGTGATATTTATAGTCCAATGAGTACTGCTGAAAAGGAGTTCATGGTAATGGACATCTATGACAAATTCTGCCACCTAAGCATTTGTTGGCAGTCACCACCAGCCACATCATGTCTCTGGATAAGTGTGTTCTGCTTGAACCACTCTAATAGGAACTCAGTCAGCTAATGTGTGAATGCTTTTGCAGTTATGCAGCTGAAACACCTTCCCCATTACAGAACCATGGCAAGAACTCTCAGCTCTTTCTCCACAGTTTCTATCTCAGATCCTACTGCATGTGGCAGCCAACAAAAGGGTAGGAGCTTATCTCATACACCTATTTTGTACTTGTTTTTGTTACTGAAGATCAAAGAGCCATTCTTTAGGGTCAACTAGTTGTTCTATTTTCAGGAATTTTACAGGAAATAAAAACATAGACATTTAAAAAAAAAGTTTTGCTAAAATCTTCAAGGAAAAACAGAAACACACACACACACATGCACACACACACACACACACCCCAAACTAGGCTGGGTGGAATTTATTTTGACCCAGGATAATATAAAGGAACAAAGCTAAGGAAGTTTATTTCTAAATATTGTTTATTATTTCTCTCTGAAAACCTCATCAACCAACCTCCAATGTTTTTCTACTAACCTTTAGTCTATTTCTGTAGTTTTTCTCAGCAGTTCCATATCCTGTAGTGACAATTTTCTTCATTAATCCTTTTGGGCAAAAATAATGTAAATATAAGTCACATATGCTCCCTTGAGTTAGACTTTTTGGAAGCAGAGTGCACCTGGTCCATCTCCAATGATGACAAATTGTGACCAAGAAATTTCAGGTACGGCTGTATTGTCAATAACTTACTCATGTACAAGTGCAGCACCTTCAGCCTGACTATTGCGGCGGTTCTTAATCCTGGTTAAACATGGCTAAATATGGAAGGGTTTAATTTTTCTCTCTTTATATTGACGTATATTATACATACCAAAAAGCCCATTTACCATTTTATACAAATATACACAGTTGTGTAATGGCCACCATAATTAAAATTTGGAATTTTCTTCACTCCAAAGGTTTCTTCACGCAACTTTTCAGTCAATCCCCTTCCTCCATCACCAGCCACTAAAAACCACTGATCTGTTTTCTGTTTCTAGAATGTCAAAACTATATAGAATATAATAGAATCATAGAGTGTATGTCTTTTGTATTTGGCTTTAT
>NW_007754696.1:5348-7861 GCF_000696425.1 Galeopterus variegatus | reverse complement strand
CAGACTGGGCAGATGCTCTGGCAGTGGTGAAAAGGTTGCTACTGATTTGTTCTGCCTCCTCCCTCATCTGCCCAGCCCTCAAGGAAAAAGGATGTGTTAGTATTTCCTGTGGACCAGATAAGGGCCCTACAGAATAGTCCAGCCTAGAGACAACTGTGACTGCTGCCCAACAGGATCATATGGGAGGGCAAAAGCTAGAGGAACCGAAAGCATTAGCCACAATAGGTGTGTCATAGTCATAAAGATCCAGCAACAGAGCCTCTGAAAACCCCCCATAAGTATCTATCACATAAAGTATCCATCTGCCAGGCCAGAGGATGCAGTCATTTTATCCTGGTCAAGGAAGACTCACTGTAACCCCTAAAATGTCAGTGACAGCAGCTCGCTCAGGGGAAGTGGTGAGCAAGCAATAAGTCATCCCACCGTTTTATCCATGGAAGCACATAACCAGCCTTCCTGTGCCATGCTGAGGAAACTAGCATGAGTGCTGGGGGAAGGAGTGGAGATAAGATATCACAGAATAAAATGATAAGTATTGCTTAATGTGTTAGACTGGACACTCTATCTTCTTAATCAAAACACTGTCTTTCAATTTAAAGGGACTGTAGGACTACTGTGGCCCAAGAGGGACCACAAAACTATGAACCATAGGGGCAGGAAAAATAAAAATGCCACACTAATTAAATTTCAAGTGGGAAATAGATGTAGTGGATACTGTTGGTACTCCACCCATATCCCCTTCAGCAGGTCACAGCACCTGCCTTCCTGAGAATGTTGGCTATCCACAGCTTGCTGCAGCCTCCTTCTCCAGAGAATTAATTGCCTGAAGCAGAATAGAAGCCACCTATCCAAATTGCATAACTGTCCATCACCACCCCCCAAGCAGGCAGGGGCCAATGACTGACTCTGGGTACAAAAGCTAAGACTTCAAGGTGGTCCTAACATGGGTGTAATTAGTGCAACACAGGTCCCCATGCAACAAGGCTCAGCTAGACCTCAGTCAATACCACATCCAGCGGTTTTCTTCCCTTGCCCTATCTTGCTTCCTTCACTCCCCTTCTCCTAAGGACACCCTCTCAATATGTCACTTGCACAGGAGTCTTCAACTCAGACTCTGCTTCCAGCAAACCCTACCAAAAAATAGGAGACAAAAATAAAGTTGCTTTTATATTATATCATATGGTACCCATCCTAGAACAATTAACATGTCATAAATGCAGAGACAAACTGTCCCATCTGTGGGCTGATCTTGCAGTCTCTAATGCCCTGTTTGTTAACTGCTTCCTCAGTCTTCCTCCATCCATCAGATAACATCAGTTTCTCCCTACATTCAGGAAAGAACCAGCCTTTCTTTACTGTCTCTACGTACTCATCTTCCCTTAGCCTGTTCTGTGTTTAAAAACAACTTTGATTTTTCAACTTTAATTTTTTTCATAGGAACTTCAATTGCAAATTTTTAACATGTTTATCTCTTTAGAGAAAAAAAAAATCCCTATATCCCTCATGTATGACAATCTTAGGTAAACATTGCACTAAGGATTAAAGGTGCATTCTAAACCTCTTTGGATGTAATAATATGATATCCAGGTCAAATCCTGGTCATGGAGGGCACTGTAGTAGAGCCAGGACAGACAGAAGGGTCCAACGCTGCTTCCAATACATTTCTCAGATGAGCCTGAAAAAAAATCATTCATTACATTACATAAAAATAAGAAACCATACTGAGGGAATGCAGCCACTTAGAAATCATGCCATTTGAAAATATGACCCTTGATGAGTGCTTTGACCACCAAAGCAGAAACCTAGTTTCATGGACATTACAAGGTATGGTATTTAGTTGTAGTTAACTTGGATGATCTTTTTCACTATATTTTCAATGATTGTGGTCAAAAGCCAAAAGTTATAAAAGCAGCTATACTGTATACACCAGTCTTTTAGCTCAAAAATCTATTTATGTCCAGTGAAATGGAGTCGAAATTCTAGAAACCATAGTCACATCTTTCTGGTAATAAATTTCCCTTGGAAATTGTCATGCTGGACTTAACACATAAAGCAGAGATAAGATTAGGAGGAAATACAAGATGCAGAAAGGGGACAGAGGGTACAGGGAAGTAATTACCCAAGAGTACAGGGTAATGCAAAAGAGAACTGGGAGACAGATACTCAGCAATCAAGAGAGGAAATGAACCCCGGATCCATCCTGTATTCTCACTGCAAACTTTGAATGTGTACCACATCATCAAAAGACTAGATTCAAACTAAAGTAGATTTAAGTCCTTAATTCAACTGAGAATTGTCAGATATTTGTAGTAATTTTTAAAATAATCTTTCATTATCTACTAATAAATTAAAATAAAGAAATAAAATATTAATTAATTAATTAATTAATTTAATACTCTTTAACGTACTCCTATATAGGAATTCAAGGATCAAATTTCTGCATATAGATTCTGTAATCAATTCAAGAACCTTCCAGAGTTTCTGGACCCCAATTTCCACACATATCCTGGAGG
>NW_007754696.1:2147-4960 GCF_000696425.1 Galeopterus variegatus | reverse complement strand
GCATGAAGTACTGCCAGGTCATCCACATTGTTAACCACACCCAGATGCTCCTGCTTCCTCTACGTCAGAAGAAGGCCCACCTGATGGAGATCCAGGTGCACAGAGGCACTGTGCCCAAGAAACTGGACTGGACCCAGACAGGCTAGAGCAGCAGGTCCATGTGAATCACGTGCTTGGGTAGGATGAGAGATGATCCATGTCATCTGGGTGACCAAGGGCAAAGGCTACAAAGGGGCCACCAAGTTGCTGGCACACCAAGAAGCTGCCCCACAAGACCCACCAAGGGCTGTGCAAAGTTGCCTGTATTGGGGCATGGCATCCTGCCCGTGCGGCCTTCTCTTTGGCACAGGCTGGGCAGAAAGGCTACCATCACTGCATTGAGATCGACAAGAAGATCTACAAGATTAGCCAGGGCTACCTTAACAAGGACAGCAGACTGGTCAAGAACAATGTCTCCACTGATTATGACCTTTCTGACAGGAGCATCAACCCTCTGGGTGGCTTCATTCACTACATTGAAGTGACCAATGACGTTGTCATGGTGAAAGGCCGTGTGGTGGGAACCAAGAAGTGAGTGCTCACCCTCTGCAAGTACTTACTGGTGCAGACCAAGTGGCGGGCTCTGAGGAAGACAGACCTGAAGTTCATCGAAGACCTCCAAGTTTGGCAATGGCCGCTTCATGATTGTGGAGGAGAAGAAAGCATCATGGGGAGACTTAAAAAAGACAAAATTGCAAAGGAAGAAGGAGCTTAATGTCAGGAACAGATTGTACAGCTGGTAAGATCTCAATAAAAGTGATTTTTGGGGGGGTGGAGGGAGGAGAAGAATGACTTGTGGATGGGAGATATATATCTACGTGACTATATCTTACTGTGTCCCAGAAATGGTGCTAAGCACTATAAATACAAACATGAGAAGGAAGAGTTCATGCTATCTGGGACTTAGTGTCTACCAAGGATGGCAATGCATTGTGATCACTGTTGACAGATTTGCTAGGAGAGCCCAGAAAAGGGGCATCTAAATCAACCCACAAGTTTCAGAAAAGTTTCTTGGAAAAGGCCTTGTCTGCAAATAAGCATAAAAAGGGATTTACCTCCTAGACATGCAAGAGGTCAGGTGGGCAGAGGACTTGTCAACATCTGCATCCCATATGAAGGGGGACATTTATGCTCTGTTGTTCCAGTTACTGTGCTACATAACGAACCACATCAGAGCACAGCGGCCTAAAACAACAATAATCTCTTATGCTCTCTTGTGGTTTTTCTGGGTCAGGAACATCAACAGGACACAGCAGGGGAGGTTTGTCCTTGCTCCACAATGTCTGTCTGGGGTCTCATCTGGAAGACTTAAAGGCTGAGGCTGGAAATACTTGAAGGCTCATTCACTCAAGTGTGGCCGTTACTGCTGGAGGTGTTAGCTCCTCTGCACGCAGTCCTCTTTGTGTGGTCTGTCTGCATAGGTTAGTCTGGGCTTCCTCACAGCATGGTGGCTGGGTTCCCAGGGCAAGCCTAACATGAAAAAGAGAGCATAAGAGATTATNTCTTTAACGTACTCCTATATAGGAATTCAAGGATCAAATTTCTGCATATAGATTCTGTAATCAATTCAAGAACCTTCCAGAGTTTCTGGACCCCAATTTCCACACATATCCTGGAGGGAAATTTTATTCTTTGGTTTACCATGGTTTGTTTTGTTTCATTTCATTTTGTTTCAAAGTATGGCCTTTGGATCTTCTATATCTGAATCAACTGGAGAGCTTATCAAAAAGGCACATTTCATGCTTGTCAGTACTTCAGAATTCTGAACCTGGGGCCTGAGGCTCTGCGTTCATGACAAGATATCCAGGTGCATCTGAGGCACTCTAAATTTCTGAACTACTGAGATAAAGAAGACCTGAAGACCAAGGATTTCCTCCCACCTGACCCCAGCATTAAGAAGGCAACAGCAGGGAACATAATATACCTAGCCTGTCTGCTGTGTCCAGCTCCCAGTAATGCTGTCTTATAAGATACTCAATGTTTCTGGAGAAGTCCACCAAGAGTTGAACAGATCACTGTTCCTCTAGATCCACCTTGTAATAATGACTTATACATTTTCTGAAGGAAGGTCAAGGTTTGCACACTTTCTAAGAAGGAAAACTTCTCTTCAGGACATTGTTAAAAATCTTCTCTCTAGAACTTCACTAAGAAATATTATTTCATGCTACTCCACTTTTAGAAACTCTTTCACCTCTCTTCTATCATTCTCCAGTCAAGGACTGGGTAAATTAAGTTCTAATGGGGTGATTCTATAGTGAGAATTTATTAAGTACCTACTGTGTCCCAGAAATGGTGCTAAGCACTATAAATACAAACATGAGAAGGAAGAGTTCATGCTATCTGGGACTTAGTGTCTACCAAGGATGGCAATGCATTGTGATCACTGTTGACAGATTTGCTAGGAGAGCCCAGAAAATGGGCATCTAAATCAACCCACAAGTTTCAGAAAAGTTTCTTGGAAAAGGCCTTGTCTGCAAATAAGCATAAAAAGGGATTTACCTCCTAGACATGCAAGAGGTCAGGTGGGCAGAGGACTTGTCAACATCTGCATCCCATATGAAGGGGGACATTTATGCTCTGTTGTTCCAGTTACTGTGCTACATAACGAACCACATCAGAGCACAGCGGCCTAAAACAACAATAATCTCTTATGCTCTCTTGTGGTTTTTCTGGGTCAGGAACATCAACAGGACACAGCAGGGGAGGTTTGTCCTTGCTCCACAATGTCTGTCTGGGGTCTCATCTGGAAGACTTAAAGGCTGAGGCTGGAAATA
>NW_007754696.1:0-485 GCF_000696425.1 Galeopterus variegatus | reverse complement strand
TGATTTTTGGGGGGGTGGAGGGAGGAGAAGAATGACTTGTGGATGGGAGATATATATCTACATCCCTGTATCTTTACCTTTATAGATATATATCTCCCATTCACATGTTATTTTTAATATTGGTTATAGATATATATGTGTACGGTCATCTTTAGAAAGTATAATGTGCCACATCTAGATTACTAATATAAAGACAACTTCATATTATTCAGCTTGAGTGCCATTCAACATATAAAAATAATTTAAAAAATTAGTAAACAAATCTAGGTGATAATAAAGCGTATCATTTATGAGACTCATGGTCAAGTCTACTCTTTATCTTGTCTCCAGGCCTTCAAGCACACAAGCCATATCTACATATATAAATATAATCTTTCGTGATCCTATCATAGCATAGCTTTCAGAGACTTGAGGTTTTTTTGAAAAAAAAAAAAACAGAAAAAAAAATATGCCCAGCATGTTCTAAAATTTGTTGCAATAAAACA
>NW_007754695.1:0-7863 GCF_000696425.1 Galeopterus variegatus | reverse complement strand
GGAGGCAATTATTTCTTAAAAAGAACAGACAAAGTACTAACCATAAAAAATATGGATAAAATGAACTGCATTAAAGTTAAGAAATTTGGTTCAGCAAGAGACACCATAGGAGAGTATATTCATAATTTGTTACAAATTATAATTACAATTATATAATATATGTCCAATAAGATCTCACATCCAAAATATATAAAGGACTCCTATAACTTAACAAGAAACAATAATCCAATAGAAATATGTGCAAAGGACTTTAACAGGTACTTTATGGAAGAAGATATCCTAAATGGCCAATAAATACATAAAACTGCACATTGTCATTAGTTATCAGAGTCATGCAAATTAAAATTCAATGCAATACCACTCTCCATTCACAGAAATGGCTCAAATTAAGAACAAATGATATCAAGAGTTGGTTAAGCTGTTAAACAACTAGAATGCTTGCTGGTAGAAGTGTATGTGAATCGGTACACCATTTTGGAAAATGATTTATGGTAGTATCCACTAAAGCTACCCAATGATTTAGCAATTCCTACTGTATACCCACCAGAAATACATCCATATGTTCACCAGAAGACACATACAGGAATGTTTATAGCATAATATTTGTCATAGCTTCAAGCTGGATACAACCCTATATCTACCAAAAGTAAAATGGATATATTGTGCCATGAGAAGAATGAACTACAACTCCATGTGCAGACATGGACACACCTCCTGTACATAATGTTGAGTGAAAGAACCTAGACATAAAGAATATGATCACATTGATACAACTTTCAGAAACAGGTAAAACTAAGGTATGGTATTAAAAGTCAGGATGGTGGTTATCCTTGGGGGGAGGAGAAGTGACTGGAAGGGAGACTCAAAGAAACTTCTAGATGCTGGTAATATTCTGTGTCTTGGTTTGGTTATTAACTACATGGATATGTTCACTTTCTGAAGAGTCATTTAACTGAACACGTATGGTCTGTGCCCTTCTTTTTTTATATGTTACACCAATAGAAAGTTCATATTAAAAAAAAAAATAGCCCCAAACATTCCAGGAACCTAAAGCATTTTATGTGTGTTCTGTCTATGAGAGCTCACTGATTAAACAGTCCTTGGTGTTACCCTGCTTTTTGTAAAAAGAACATTTTTGATCAGACCAAACATATGCTTCTGTGTTAAAAACCTGACTTGATATTTGGAAGAGAAAACATTGTAGCAGAATGCTTTTAGACATCTGTTTTGAATGGATTTTGAATGCAGAAAGACTCTGAAAGTCTTTCTATTGATAATGTGAGCTGAGTTTTCTATTTCATACCACTGACTCAAGTACTACTATGCTTTTTACTACTAAAAGATCAACAAAATGCGTATGCTAACCAGTTTAATATTTGGGGTACCAGAGTAGAAATCTCTTTGTCTAAATAAAGTAGTCAAGGTGTAACATACCCAGGGGTATCCATATCTATCATTCTTTCAATGCACAGAAAGCCTCAACCATGGGGAACTTCTTGACCAAAACACCCTCACAAAATTAAGCAGCATGCTACTGAGTTCTTTTAGTTTGTTCTGGTGGAAATAGCTGCCTGCTACTTAGAGATCATTTCCATAGTTCAATCTAATATTAGGCTTAGATCCAAGGATGTTAGGACTTAATTGTCTCATTTCCTCTGTAAGTGGTACAGCATGTTGTTACTTGACTACAATTGTTGATGGTGATCATAACACAGACTTGGAGGTGGGGTGTGCTAGGGAGGAGCTATGTATTGTTTTTGATCGTAGCCATGGAGGATGAGGCAAACAGAAAAAGTGACTTGCGTGCAGGCAGGACTTAAAGTTATTCATTGTCCTTTTCAAAAGATTAGTCCTAAAATGCATTTCTTGCAGTCTGTCACTCTGAACAGAGGAACAGAACAGATGAGAGTTGAAAATACCATTTGTTTCTTATCTAAAGCAAATGTAATAATTTAACAAACATTTACTGAGTGCTTACTAATTCCAAGGCAATGAAGTAACCGTATAAGCTTTTCACATGACTGCACATGTGAGCATACACAATACACTCACACGCATATATAAAAACAACCATCATCAAGGAAGATAAATCACTTGGATACAGATTCTTTTTTGTGTGGTTCTTTTTTGTGTTAACAATTACATATCTAGACATGACCTGTCTTCTAAGTTCTTAAATGTATCTGCCTGCTAGGTATTTCCACTCAGAATTTCCCTGTATTACCTAAAAAGAACATGTCTAAAATTCAGTCCTTGACCTGCAGTCCTAACTTGCTGATTTTAGCAATCATATATGCCATCAGTCCTCTAGTTACACAAAGCCCCAAACTTGAAGTCACCTTTTACTCTAGTTGTAATTCACATTTATCTAAAACTAATTATATCGAACACCTTTTCATATGCTAGTTTGGTAAAGTGTCTGTTCAAATATTTTGCCAAGTTTTCTTTTCTTTTCTTTTTTTTTTTGGCTGAATTGTATGTGTTCTTATTATTGAGTTTCAAGAGTTCTTTATTCTGGATACAAATCTTTTACCAAACATATGGCATGTAAATATATTCTCTCAGTTTGTGACTTGTCCTTTTATTCTTAAAAGTACCTTTCCAAGAGAAGTTTTTAATTTTTATGAAGTCAATCTACCTTCTTTTTTCTTTTATAGACCCTGCTTTTGGTGCTATATCTAAGAAATCTTAACCGCAGGTCTCAAAGATTTTTCTTTTATGATTTCTTCTAGAAGTTCTATAGTTTTAAGTTTTACATTTAGGTTTCTAATCCTTTTTGACTTAATTTTGTCAATGGTGCAAGGTATGAATTTAAGTTTTTTCTTTTTCTTTCTTTTTTTTTTTTTGCATATGGATATCCAGCACCATTTTTTGAAGACTATCCTTTCTTCACTTTACCGTCCTTGTACTTTTGTGAAGAATCAGTTGGCTGTACACGTGTGGTTCTACTTCTGAACTGTCTATAATGTGACATTATTCTACAGACATGCCTCATTTGATTGCACTTTGCATAGCTGTGCTTCTCAGATACTGTGTTTTGTACAAATTGAAGGTTTGTGGCAACCCCGCCTTGAGCAAGTCTATTTGCACCATTTTTCCAACAGCATGTGCTCACTTTGTGTCTCTGTGTCACATTTTGGTAAGTCTCACAATATCTCAAACTCTTTCATGTTATTATATCTGTTATGGTGATCTGTGATCAGTTATCTTTGATGTTACTATTGTGATTGTTTTGGGGCACCATGAGCCATATAAGATGGTGAACTTATATGTTCACCTGTTATTAAGTCCTACTATTTAGGAAACATGTTTCATAAGGCTATAGCTGCCATATATAGTGATTATTCCGATTGATTTGGGAAAACTACATTGAAAACCTGGTAAAGGATTCACCATTCTAGAGGCCATGAAGAACATTCATGATTCATGGGAGGAGGCCAAAATATCAATGTTAACAGGAGCCTGCAGGAAGTTGATTCCAACCTTAATGGATGACTTTGAGGGGTTCAAGACTTTAATGGAGAAAGTAACTGCAGGTGTGGTGGAAATAGCAAGAAAACTAGAATTAGAAGAAGAGCCTGAAGATGCGAATGAATTGCCACAAACTCATGATAAAATTTTAGTGGATAGGGAGCTGCTTCTTATGGATGAACAAAGAAAGTGGTTTCTTGAGATGGAATCTACTCCTGGTGAAGATGCTGTGAAATTGTGGAAATGGCAACAAAGGATTTAGAATATTACATACACTTAGTTCATACAGCAGGGGCAGGGTTTGAGAGGACTGACTCCAATTTTGATAGAAGTTCTACTGTGGGTAAAATGCTATCAAACGGCATCGCATGCTACAGAGAAATCTTTTGTAAAATGAAGAACCAATTGATGTGGCAAACTTCATTGTTCTCCTATTTTAACAAACTGCCACAGCCACCCCAACCTTCAGCAACCACCAGCAGTGGTGCTGGTTCAGTAGCACCATTGATCCATCAGCAGCCATTGATCCATCGAGGCAAGACCCTCCACCAGCAAAAAGATTATAATTTGCTGGTGGCCCAGTTGATCGTTATAATTTTTTAGCAATAAAGTATTTTAAAATTAAGGCATGTACATTTTTTTATACTTCAGTATAATTTAAATATAACTTTTATATGTACTGGGAAACCAAAAAATTTGGGTGATTTGCTTTATTGCGATAATTGCCTTATTGTGGTATTTGCTTTATTGTGGTGGTCTGGAACAAAACTGACAATATCTCCAAGATATGCCTCTACTTGTGACCCACATTTAAAAACTAGAATTGTTAACTAGTGGGGTGTTGTAACAGCTCTTGGTGCCTATAAAAGAATCCATAGTTGTCATTCTCATGCTCACCTCCTAGTTCTGTGTCTTAGTTGGTGACATATACCACTGTCTCCTTGAGTTGTCATGTCATCATGAGATAACCAAAGGTGCTGGTCTTTATCTTGATCATACTTTCTGTCTGGAATGCTCTTCTCCCAGGCACAGGAATGGTTTGCTCTCTCACTTCATTTGTAGGGTTAATCAGTCACCGTTTGACTGGAGAGGCCTTCCTCAACCACACCAGCTAAAACAGCTCTCCATCTTCCCCTTCTCTAGCTCCTGATCCTGTTAGAGTTTATCATAACATTACAGCCTCCTGATAATTTGTCTTTCTCCTCTCCACCATAATATAGGTAGAGCCTATGTGCCTAGAATAATGCCTAGCACATAGTAGTTGCTCAAAAAATACTTATTGAATAAATAAATGAATGAATGACTAGAACCCTTTTTTCCTTTGTCATTCTCATTTAGGCTCATGAGGCAAAATCCTCTCATGTTCTGGTTAGCATACAACATCTTCAGTGCCAGCAGAACCTTACATAACCCTCTTCTAATCTCTGATCTCTTTCATCAGAGAGTACCCCACCCTCACGAGTGGCTCAACTCAACTGTTTGAGAGACTCACCATGATAGAAGATCAAGCCATTAGGATCTTTGTTTTCTTGTTACATTTTTCTCTTGTCTGGGCTGCTATCATCCATCTGTCATTAAACTGCTTAACTCTCCTATAAAACCTGGTCCAGCATAAACTAATGTTGAAAAATAAACCTCTTTTATTTACATGTACATATGTATATGTGTAGCCAAAAAGGACATAAGATTTGTCCGCATATAACTGGAGAGGAGGCTGGTGGTGATAGTGGGAATTACGAGCTTCTGGATCTAGGGATTCTGCCCTGGCTGACCACAAACTCTCTCTAGATTGCAAAAGAAAACTGCTAGAGCCTTCGTTTTAGTATGTGGGCTCCCCAGATAAAACCATAATAAAACAAAACAGAACATTAATTAATTTTGTGTTTACATGTTTAATGGTTGTTCTGCAAGCTGGGATTTTGCAATTTCAAACTGTATGAAAGAACAGTTTATGAGATGAGGTTGTTCTTAAGAGACATGTCAGCTAAGAAATAAATTTACAAAAACAAGTTAGATATGTGAGGGGAGAGGTTGGGAGTGGCTTCTCAAAAAGATAAAAGAAATCATAAAATTTAAGAGATTATGGGATGGGAAAATACATAGAACTGACTTTTATGTGGTCAGTGTGGGAGAGTTCAGAAATAGAATTCTGAAGAACAAAATTCAATTAAATTCTGCTATGTAATGGATACCAACGTGTCGTCTTTTTTTTTTTTTTCTTTTTATGGATGGTGGCTGGTTGGGGTATCCGAACCCTTGACTTTGGTGTTAACAATACTACACTCTAACCTACTGAGCCAGCCCCCAACATGTAGTCTTTACCTTAGGTCTTTAGTGGCTAAGAGAAACTTCTGGTCTACTCAAAGTAAAATGCACCTATCAGGGCTCAAATTCCCTCCTTTCTGTTTCTTAGAAGCAATATTTTAACTCCAGTAATAAGTTAGTTCCTCTGGGAAGCAAAATAGCAAATTTATTGGGATCAATAATAGGAATAATAGAAATCTCTCACAGATTTTTTTCTCTCTCATGGAAAAGAACCAGATATTTGTCCAGGACTTTCCAGTTTTAGCACTAAAATTCCCACAAGCAGGGAAGCCCCTCAGTCTTGAGCCAATCGAAACAGTTGATCTTCAGCAGGATGATAAGCTGTGAGTTATGAGATATGACCCAGGATTGTTTTCTGGAGTTTGTGAAGTCATTGCCTGATGTGCCAAGAACAAAATGGTGGACTTAGAGTTAGAGGATCTTGGCAGGATGAGGGAGAGGGTGTTAAAAAGCAAGAGCTTCGGGGTCTTGCAGACATGGACTCATGCTACTTTTGCTCTTTACCAGCCCTGTGATGTTTTGAAATCACTTAACTGTTCTAAGCCTCTGCTAATAGGGTTTTGGTTGTAAGAATTAAATATGGAAACGTGGACTGTATGAGGGAACTACAAAAAAATTGCAGAAAAAAATGGAATTAAAAGATAAAAATTAAAAATATAAGCTTTATTTCTCAACATAAGCTCTACCAGAGTCAAGAAACTTTTGTAAGTGATGATACCAGTCATGTAGTTCATCCCTAAAAAACTGACGGTACTGGGAATTTAACCATGTCAATGCAGTCTTTTTTTACATTATTACCTGAAGAAAAATAAAGGTGTCCTTTAAAGATTTTCTAAGATTAAGAAACAAAATGAAGTCAGAAGGAACCAAATCAAGACTGTAAGGTGGCTGCCTAATGGTTTCCCATTGAAACTCTTGCAAAATTGCCCTTGTTTGATGAGAGGAATGAGCAGGAACATAGTGGTGATGGAGGACTCTCTGGTAAAGCTTTTCTGGGTATATTTCTGCTAAAACTTTGTCTAGCTTTCTCAAAACATTCTCATAGTAAGCAGATGTTATCATTGTTTGGCCCTCCAGAAAGTCAACAAGCAAAATTCCTTGAGCATCCCAAAAAACTGTTGCCATGACCTTTGCTCTCAACTGGTCCGATTTTTCTTTGGACCACTTCCACCTCTTGGTAGCCATGGCTTTGATTGTGCTTTGTCTTCAGGATCATACTGGTACAGTCATGTTTCATCTCCTTGTTACAATTCTTTAAGACATGCTTCAGGATCTTGATCCCACGTGTTTAAATTTCCATGGAAAGCTCTGCTCTTGTCTGCAGTTGACCTGGGTGCATCAGTTTTGGCAACCATCGAGAGGAACTGTAATTTTTCAGTCAGAATTGTGTAAGCTGAACCACTTGAGGTTTCTATGGTGTTGGGTACTGTTTCTGCTGTTAATCATTGGCCCTCTTAAGTTAGGGCACAAACAGGATTAATTTTCCCTCACAAATTGCTGTAGATGGTCTGCTGCTGCAGGTTTAATCTTCAATGTCATCTCATCCCTTCTTAAAATGACTTATCCATTTGTAAACTGCTGAGTTCTTTGGAGCATTGTCCCCATAAACTTTTTGTAAAACATCAATGATTTCACTGTTCTTCTACCCAAGCTTCACCATCAATTTGATGTTTGTTCTTGCTTCAAAATTAGCACAATTCATGTTGCTCTGGTAGGGGCTCTTTTCAAACAGATGTCACATCCTTCTTGGTGCCTCAAACTAGATCTTATTCAGACATGTTATAACAAGTTAGTACAAGTGTATGTTGTTGCAAAAAAATTTTGCAATCCATGAATAGTTTTTTCATAATACTCATTTTCCATGAACTTTTTGAAGACCCGTCCCCCATAGTGCTGGGCCGAGTGTTTAGTAAGCATATATTTAATTAGGTGCAATAGATAGTTGCTTATCATCATCATCATCATTGTGGGTTTTGGAGTCAAGGATTCAGGTTCTGATTCTTTCATTATTTATCATTGCGGTTTTGGACAAATCATTTCACTTCCCTAGGCTGCAGTTTCCTTATC
>NW_007754694.1:6925-7863 GCF_000696425.1 Galeopterus variegatus | reverse complement strand
TGCCTTGGTCTGTTCCCTAACTGTCCATGTTGTTTGCTTGCAGAGGCTTACAGAAAGACTACAGAACGGATATCGTGTTCGGAGCAGATGTTCCCTGCTGGTTTGTGCACAACAGCGGAAAAGGTTTCATTGATGGCCACTACAAGGATTACTTGGTGCCTCAGCTCTACAGCATTCTCAAAAGGCCTTAAAGGTTTTGAGTTTTGGGAATTATATGTATAAAAATACATCTTCCCTGCTACTTTTGTAGTCTTTCTTCAGTGTGAATCATTAAAAAGGAACCAGATATCATGGTGATCTATAAAGCCCGTTAACACATCTGAAGAAAATAAATATTTTGCAGAGAAGCTTCAGGAGTTCGTTGCATTTTCAGATGCCAAGGGGTGTTCATCGGGGTGATGTGAAGGAAAGCTGCTTTGACAAGTCAAGCTGGCATCCAGGGAGAGCCGTAGATTTGGCATTTGCTATTGTTGAATGTCAGGCCCTCAGCCTTGCAGATTAAGCACATTTTTACAGTTAGTTACATGTAAAATTCAATTATGAGGTTATTTGATGAGCAGGAAATATGACTAGGGGAAGTTACTAAGCAACTACGTTGCTTTGTAGAGATTTATACTACAACCCTGTCACCCTCTGTAGGGATAGCCTTGCCAAGGTACCTGCAATGACCCTATAGGCTTAGCTGAGATTCTCTCCATAGTGTTGGACCCTGAGACCTTCTTTAGTTCATGAGGCCTGGATTAGTCAGGATTCTCCAGAGAAACAGAACGAATAGGAGATTTATTATAAGGATTGACTCATGTGATTGTGGAGCCTGGTAAGTCCAAAATCTGCAGTGGGGGCCATTGGTACAGGGGACCCAGGGAAGAGCCAATGTTCCACTTCGAAGGCTGTCAGGCAGGAAGAGCCCCTGTTGCAGATGAGGGCCAAAGGCAGTC
>NW_007754694.1:0-2037 GCF_000696425.1 Galeopterus variegatus | reverse complement strand
CCACACCTCGCTCAGCCAGTGAGCGGGAACCGGTCTGTATGTGGTATCCGAACCCTCGGCGAGAGCGCAGCCGCGCTCCCAAGTGGCGCACTGTAGCAGTGTGCCACCGGGCCGGCCCTAGATTATCAAGATTCTCTTTACTGGCCTATCATTTTATTTAAATATCACTGAACACTGTCAGTTCCTATACAACCTTAGGTCTACACCCGCTTCTCACTCCTATCTCTAGCACCAAGTATAGTGGCTTACATACCAGAGGCACTCAGTAAATGTTAGCAGAATGGATTTAACTCAACCTTGTTAGCAAAAACGAATAGGCAGTTAGAACTAGATGCCCGAAGATAAGGGAAAAATCAGCAAAAAGGGCAATGGGATTTGATGGCATTCTTGTAAACAAAACCCAAGGAATGTAGTCTGCCAGGGCAGCAATGCCAAAAATTTGATACAACCTCAAGCAAGCTGATGAAAAAGGATAGCTTTCAAAATATTGAGAAGACAAGCCACAGACTGGGAGAAAATATTTGCAAAAGACATATCTGATAAAGGACTGTTACCCAAAATATGAAAGAACTCTTAAAACTCAACAATAAGAAAATGAATGATCCAATTAAAAAAATGGCAAAGACCCAAAAAGACATTTCACTAAAGAACGTATACGGATGGCAACTAAGCATATGAAAAGACACTCAACATCATAAGTCAAAAGGGGACTGTAAATTAAAACAATGAGATACCAGTACACACCTAGTAGAATGGCCAAAATCCAGAACACTCACAACACCAAATGCTGGCAAGGATGTGGAGCAACGGGAGCTCTCATTCAGTGCTGGTGGAAACATAAAATGGTGCAGCCACTTTGGAAGACAGTTTGGTGGTTTTTACAAAGCTAAACATACTCTTAATGTACAGTCCAGCAATCATGTTCATTGGTATTTACCCAAACGAGTTGAAAACTTACATACACACAAAAACCTGCACATAGACGTTTATAGCAGCTTTATTCATAACTACCAAAACTTGGGAGCAACCAAGATGCCCTTCAGTAGGTAAATGGATAAACTGTGGTACATCCAGACAATGGAATATTATTTACCACTAAAAAGGAATGAGCTATCAAGCCATGAAAAGACATGGAAGAACCTTAAATGCATACTAAGTGACAGAAGCCAATATAAGGCTACATACCGTATGATTCCAACTATAGGAAATTCTGGAAAAGGCAAAACTATGGAGACAATAAAAAGATCAGTGGTTGCCAGGGGTTTGGGGAGAGGAAGGGACGAGCAGGCAGAACAGAGGACTTTTAGGGCAGTGAAACTATTCTATATGAAACTATAATGGTGGATACACTTCATTACACATTTGTCAAAACCCATAGAAACTGCTCTAAAAAATAAAGTCTATTTTTTAAAAAGAATAGCTTATAATGCTTCAAAAACAAAAGTCAACATGAGTCCTGATTTCAGTTCTCTGTAGCCATTTTGCTTAACACAACTACTGTTGGGCTCTAAAAACTTAGAGAGAAAAAATGTTCTTAAGTCTACAAGCATGTTTTTATGCTTCAGATATTTTTTATTTAATTTAACCTGAAGTATGCTACTTTATTTCATTCTGAGATAACTTCAGGAAGATGTTGAGGAAAAGAATTAAATGTGGGAGGAGGTGGGCATGAGACATTTCTCTGAAGAAATCCACTGAGTTGATTCCAAGCTTACAGATTTGGAAGAGGCATATATAATTTGTCACCTTTACTCATCCCACTGTTAACAGGGAGAACCAATCTCCTTACTGAAACTCTTCAGGTCAGATTTAGACTAAGCCAGGCTCAACTACTTGGCTCCATTTACTTACACTACCACTCACTGCAATTCACTACCATTTACTGAACACCTGCTATGTGCTGGGCTTTATGTCTGATACTTTTTTTTTTTCCTTTCCTTTTTTTTCCTTTCCTTTTTTTTTCTTTTCTTTTTATTTTTTTTACTGACCTGTAACGGGATCACAACCCTCGGTGTCGCGCCCGTACCGGGGACCGGC
>NW_007754693.1:3830-7863 GCF_000696425.1 Galeopterus variegatus | reverse complement strand
TATCAGAGAAATTGGCCTGTAGTTTTCTTTTTTTGCTGTGTTTTTGTCTGGTTTTGGTATCAGGACAAGGCTGCTCTCACTGAATGAGTTTGGGAGAATGGCCTTTGTTTCAAGTTTTTGGAATAGTTTGAAGAGAATTGGTATTAATTCCTTTTTAAAAGTTTGAGAGAATTCAGTAGGAAAGCCATCTGCTCCTGGTCTTTTCTTTGTTGGGAGAGTGATGATTACTGCTTCAATCACACTGCTTGTTATTGGCCTGCTTAGGTATTTAATTTCTTCTTGGTTCAGTCTTGGTAGTTTGTATGTGCCCAGAAATTTATCCATTTCCTCTAGGTTTTCAAATTTGTTGGTGTACAGTTGTTCATAATAGTCTCTAATGATTCTTTGTATTTCTGTGGTATGGGTTGTAATGTTTCCTTTTTCATTTCTGATTTTTATCATTTCAGTCTTCTCTCTTCTTTTCTTAGTTAACCTAGCTAATGGTTTGTCTATTTTGTTTATCTTCTCAAAAATCCAATTTTTTGTTTGATTGATCTTTTATATTGTTTTCTTGATCTCTATTTCATTTAGTTCTACTGTGATCTTAATTATTTCTTTCCATCTATTAATTTTGGGGTTGGATTATTCTTGTTTTTCTAGTTCTTTGAGCTGTAGCATTATGTTATTTGAAATGGTACAGACTTTATGAATAAGACCCCAAAAGTACAAGCAACAAAAGAAAAAATAAACAAATGGGATTATATCAAACTAAAAAGCTTCTGCACAGCAAAGGAAACAATCAACAGAGTGAAAAGACAATTGACCAAATGGGAGAAAATATTTGCAAACCATACCTCTGACAAAGGATTAATATCCACAATATGTAAGGAACCCAAATAACCTCACAGGAAAAAATCTTTCTATTTTTTTGATGATGTAAGTATTTATTGCAATAAACTTCCCTCTTAGTACTGCTTTTGCTATATCCCACAGGGTTTGGAATGATGTGTCTTTATTTTCATCAGTTTCAAGACAATTTTTGATTTCCTGTTTATTAATTTCTTCTTAGACCCTTAGGTCATTCAGGAGCAAATTGTTTAATTTCCATGTATTTGTTTAGTTTCCAGAGCTTTATTTCTTTTTGATTTCTAGTTTTAATCTGTTGTGGGCTGAAAAGAATGTGAAATGATTTTAATTTATGTAAATTTGCCAAGACTTGATCTGTGACCTAACATGTGGTCTATCCTGGAGAATGTTCCATGTGCTGATAGAATGTATATTTTGTAATTGTTGAATGAAGTGTTCTGTAACTATCTGCCAGTCAAATTGGTCTGAAGTGTAGTTTGATTCCTGTGTATCTCTATTAGTTTGTTGCCTAGATGATCTGTCCAATGATGAGAGGGGGGTGTCAGGTCCCCTACTATTATCATATTGGGTCTATCTCTTTTTTTCTTTTTTCTTTTTTCTTTTTTTTTTTTTTTTAGGTCTAATACTGTTTGCTTTATATATCTGTGTGCTCCAGTATAAGGTGCATATGTATTTACAATTTTTATGTTTTCTTGCTGGCTAGATCCCTTTATCATTATATAATGACCTTCTTCATCAGTTTTTATAGTTTTTGATTTAAAGTCTATTTTATCCATTATATGAATAACTATTCCTGCCTATTTTTGGTTTCCATTTGAGTGGTATATATTTCTCCATTCTTTTACTATCAGTCTGTGTGTGTCTTTACAAGTGAGATGAGTCTCTTGAATACAGCATATAGTTGGGTCTAGCTTTTTAATTCATTCGATCAATCTGTGTCTTTTGAATGCAGAGTTTAATCCATTCACATTTAGGGTTATTATTAAAAGGTGTTATTTTACTCCTAGAATTTTGTATAGTTTCATTTGGATGTTTTAAATATCTTTTATTCCTTTCTTCCCCTTTTATTGTTTGTCTTTGGTGTTGGTTTTTCAAGGTGGTAATATAAAGTTTTTCTTGCTCATTTGCATTTTTGTTCTACCAGTTGGTTTTGTTCTTTCTTGTGTATTTATGGTACTGATTGTCATGTTTTGGATTCCAGATGCAGGATTCCCTTGAGGATTTCTTGTAGAGCTGGTCACGTGGTGGTGAGCTCCCACAGTTTCTGTTTATCTGGGAAATACACTATTTCTTCCTCGATTCTGAGGAACAGCCTTGCTGTGTATAGTATTCTTGGCTGGCAGGTTTTTTTCCTTTAGTGTTTTGAATATATCATCCTCTTCTCTTGTGGCCTGTAGAGTTTCTGTTGAAAAGTCTGCAGTTAGTCTAATGAGGGCCACCTTATAGGTGTCTTGATGCTTTTCCTTGCTGTTTTTAAGAGCCTTTCTTATCTTTGAGCTTAGCCAGTTTGATTATAATGTCTCTCAGAGAGAATCTTTTTGGATTGAATCTGTTTGGGGATCTTTGAGCTTCCTGGGTCTAAAAGTCTGTGTCTTTCATTATACCTGGGAAGTTTTCCACTATTATTTTGTTGAATAGGTTTTCAATGCCTTTTCCTTTCTCCTCCCCTTCTGGAACATCTATGATTTGGATGTTTGTTTACTTAAGGTTGTCTGCTAGCTCTCTTAGATTTTCTTCATTTTTTAATTCTTTTTTTTTTTTTCTTGTCTGCCTGGGTTATTTTGAAAGGACAATCTTCAAGATCAGAAATTCTCTGTTCTGCTTGCTCTAGCCTGCTGCTTAAGCTCTTGTTTGTGTTTTTTATTTCTTTGAATGAATCCACCAGCTCCAGGAGTTCTGCTACATTCTTTTTTGAGGTATTAATGCCTTAAATTTCCTCCTTCATATTCTGGGTACTTTTTCCCATTTCATTGTGCCATCTGAATCTTCTCATATCTCATTGAATTTCCTTAACATTGTTTCTCAGAATTCCTTTTCAGCCATTTCAAGGGCTTCCTGCTCTATGGGGTCTGATACTCGAATATTATTGTATTTTTTTGGTGGTGCCATTTTCCTTCTCTCTCTCTCTCTTTCTTTCTTTGTATTTCTAATATTGCTGCATTGATGTCTGGTCATCTGGTAGACCAGTTGCTTCTTCCGTGACTCTAGAGTGGGCTTTGAGGAGAGAGATTTTCTGTAGATGTATTTTATATTGACTGTCAAGTGATTGTTTTGTATTTCTTCCAGGTAGATGCAGTAGTAGCATATTCTCCATGCGGGTACTTCAGCTGTATTCAGTGTTAGAATTTTGTGTGAGCGCTTCTATAGCCTAGGCATGGGGTCACTTAGTGATTCTTTGCTGGGGTTAATGATGCTGTGTTGGTTCATGAAAGATGTGGGTGAGCTCTTGAGTTCTTGGAAGAAGCACCTGGGTGCCTTGTTGCTCTTTGGCTGGGTTGGGTGACCCTATGTGTGCTTGTTGTTACCCTGCCTAGTGTCTTTGGACACTGATGGGTGCACTGGTGTATACTGGAGCTCCTCAATTTGAATGGGTGGCCCTGGGTGGGTTTATTCTTTCCTCTTTCCGGCAGGCAAATGCTCCTCCTGGACCATTGCTTCCGCTGGTTGGACGATGGGTTGGTGGTGATTGGAAATTTTCTTCCTTACTCTATTTGGGTATCCTGGTTTTCTGCACTCTTGCATGTGTCTCTCCCTGGATCAAGGCAAGTCTTGTGGGCTACACATGTACCCTTCACCCCCAGGTGTGCTTATATGTGTGGTGATATAATTCCTTTCTGTGGTTTGTGCCACTAGGTTGAAAGTCTGTGCTCACTCACCTCTTTCTCCAGGCTCCACTGGTGAGTCTCCTTCTGTCAATCTGTTGAATAGTCAGTGTGCTGACCATAAGGTGGTGGTGGCTGCTGCTGTGGCAGCAAGCTGCCATTGTGGTGGCAGTGGCTCAGGTGGTTGCTGCAGCAGAGCACTTGTGGAGAGCTGGTGTCTGTGGCAGTGGCAGGGGCCAAGGTTCATAGATTGTGAGGTCCCCAGTCAGGCAGGCAGGGTCCTGCCCACAGCTGGTGACCTCAGACAATGTTCTATGGTCAGTTATTGGCAGAGCATTGACTAACCTTTGAGTTCTATTTTTTTT
>NW_007754693.1:0-213 GCF_000696425.1 Galeopterus variegatus | reverse complement strand
AGAAGGTAAAAGAACAATCCTGTAATTGCTAGATCAGAGACCAGAGACCTTGTCACATAGTGGTTCTACTGTGAAGTTCAAAACAGTGAGGAGAAATGGCCCCAGGGCAGCAGAAATCACAAATTAGATAAATTTTATTGTCAATTAAATTTACAGTTCGTTAAAGGCAACTGTGTTATTCTGTACTTTCTCTTTTAATGGAATTATAAATCC
>NW_007754692.1:0-8173 GCF_000696425.1 Galeopterus variegatus | reverse complement strand
TTTTTTTTTCAGAGAGCTAGCTTTTGATTTAAATCGGTTTTTAATTTTTATTCCTTTTAATTTTTAAAAAAATCTTTTCTCTTACTTTCTTCTACTTTCTTTGGGTTCAATTTACTACTTTTTTCCTGGCTTATTAAGGTAGAAGCATGGACATATTTTGAAGTCTTTTTTCTTTTCTGATATGTCTTTTAATGCTATAATTTTTCCTATAAGCACTTCTTTTGATCAATCCCACATATTTTGACATAGTGTATTTTCATTTTCACATATTTTGACATAGTGTATTTTCATTTTCAGTCTTTCAAATATTTCCTAATTTACCTTGAGACTTTCTCCTTCTCTTTATTTTTTTTTTTTTGTAGAAGTTTATTGTTTATTTTCAAAATACCTGGAGAATTTCCAAATATCTTTCTGTTATTGATTTCTATTTTAACTCCCTTATGTCAGAGTACATATTATTATCATTTCTATTATTTTAAATTAATTAAGATTTTTTAATACCTAGAAATAAGTCTATCCTGCTGAATGTTTCATGTGTACTTGAAAATAATGTATATTCTACTGTTGTTTGGTGGAGAGTGAATAAATGCCAGTTATGCCAATTTGGTTAAAACCTAATCAAATCTTCTAAATACTTGCTAATTTAATGTGAACCTTGAAAAAATTAAGCAATATTAGTGACCTGCAGGATCAGTACTTAACAATAATAGACTAACTAGCTAAAATATTTTTACTAGCAGATAGTCCTGTCGATCAAAAACGTGGGCACAGGGCCGAGCCCGTGGCGCACTCGGGAGAGTGCGGCGCTGGGAGCGCAGGAGCGCTCCCGCCACGGGGTCGCATCCTATATAGGGATGGCCATGCAGTGTGCACTCACTGAGTTGTTAACCTGACATTTCAGAACTGATATGGCAACAAGAAAACACTAAGGCATGGCAGAATAATGACTTTCCAAAGCAGCCACCACCCCTAGGGCTTGGGGAATAAAGGCAGGAGATTGTAATTATTAAAGCATAGATGCTTGGGGTGGGGCTGTGGACTTGATAGCCAATCTCCGAGTAGGAGGAGGTGCACACTTAGTGTAGGCACTTCCTGAGCTCCAAGGGACCCACAGCACTGCAGCCTCAACCCCTGAGCACTGGGTCATTGCTGCACATCTTCAGGTGTACAGAAATGGGAAGGAAAGATCCCTTATGACTGCCCACTGTGCATCCTCTCCCTCTGGAGCTCCCTCATGGCTGAACCAAGGGTGGAGCAGGATGCCCAAGGAAAAATGTGGTTGTCCTAGCCCAACCCCAAACCACAAAGTAGAGAAGCATGAATTTGAAGCTTAGGACAATAACATAAAACTTGGCAGAGCATATGTCATTTCAACTGAAAACAAAACAAAACAATACCCATCCACAACTTATTAAAGGTAAAAGACCATCTAATTCTTGGATGGGCACCTACACACAGTAAAAGGTCATTGGCAGATGTTGCAAAGTTAGTTGGCTGCTAACTTGCTAATTGGAATAAGCAAAACCTAAAGTAAAAATCTCTTCACACAATGTCTGGTTCATTCAAAATAAATACTCAATAAAGCTTCATTGGATAGTACAATCCTAGGAAATAATCACAAGACATAAATTTTGAGAACTTGGTTTCTAGAAGTTGAGAGAGAGAGAGAGTAGAATTTGTTAAGGGTTTTTCACATTTGCAGGGCTCAGATATTTTTTTAAACAGTGAGTGAATACATTCATGATTTAATCCATGTCTGAATGAATGGCCAGGCAAACACACATGATCATTGGATTTGGACAGTTGTGATTGTCAGGGTCAACACAGGAAATGGAATCACCCTGGACGGTTTGAATAAACTTTATTGAAGGGACCCTGCAGGGTGATGGACATAAATAGGCAATCAAGCATGGGCTCTGAAAACCCAAAGGCCAGCTAACACCAGAAGCGATTGCTCCCCTAGGGTGAGGGATCGAAAGGGAATTACATTACCTGGAGCCAAAGAAGAAGGGCTTCCTGGTGAGAGCTATAGTTGTGGACGGGCATGTGATTGTCAGAAAGGCAGGGCTGAAGAAAGACAGCAAGAAAGAAACATATCAACCTTTTCTCCAACCCTGGCATGTTCTGGTAAACCTTCCATCACTGAACCTAACCAGTGACCCTTTAAGGGAGCCTGGGTTATGCAGCTCAAAGTAAGAGCCTTTCTACATAGAGATCAAGACAAGCCAGAAAGGAAAATTAATTTAGAGCAGGAATAATCAGCACAACAGCCCTGAAAGCTTTTCAAGCCAGCCAATATTGTAAGATAACTCAGGAATGAATAGATTGCTCTATGCAGACTGGGACTAGTACACAGGATAAGAACTGGTTTGCACAACTGAGAGTTGTATGCTTTCCTGACAACAAGTGGAATCTGTCAGTATTTCTAAAACTTGTATTTTTTTAAAAAGAGGAGTGTGTTATGATATTACTCATATAAAAGTATCTATTCACTTTTATTGAATCGCAAAGTGCCTACCATGGATTTTACACATTGCCTGTGAAAACAAACCTCCACCTCCCACAATGGAGGAGGGGGGGTCCCTAAAGTAGGATCTTTGTTGAATCTGCCAAAATTAAGTTGTTTAATTGTCAGACAATAAACAGGATGAATTGTGTCAAACAGAAACAAAAGAATAGTCATAGAAGCAAAAGGCTAATACAAATATTTTCCTTGCCGCTTATACTGAGTATTGTTTTTAAAATATTGTTTGAGAGACACTTATTATGGTTAGATTGTCTCAGTTTGAGAAGCTCTTTTAAGATAAATATCTTAAAAATTTATTTTACAAAATTTAAAGTTACCACTTTAAGATAAATCTTATTTAGCACTTGCAGTTGTGATTGTCCTTGGTGGCATTTATTAAATATTTCCAAATCTCTGCCTTCTGGGCACAGGTGAGTATGGCAATTTTCTTGTGCTTTACTTTGGCCGTAAAATGTGAATCATTGTGATGTGTGCATTATCAGTAGGATTTTAAGAACCACTACTCCATCCGTCCTATTCTCTCTTCCCCTGTGACACAGCTAGCAGCAATTCTCCAAAGACTGGCCACTCAGAGGTTAGCTTAGGACCCTGTGAGAACAACACAGGACAGAGTCCCCAGAGAGTCAAAGCAGACGTGTTGTTTTAGGCCCTTGTGCTTTGAGTTTGTTTCCATGCAGTATGACTCAGCCTGTGCCGTCCAATGCAGCAAGTGTTCAAAACAACAGCAAGTTATATTTGGAAAGCCTGGAATCAGCTAAGAATGCGGTTGGTAAGGATGTTACACACTAAACCAAGGTCCTTATGACAGTGGCTTCATGATTGGAGAGCATTGTCTCTACCTCGAATATCCTCTCTTTGCTATAACAATATTTTACAGAATAAAAAGCTGAGGCATAAAAGAGTGTTTGTTAGTAACGGAAGTTACTTGTGTCTGTAGCACTCTGTTGGTACACAGAGTGCCAGGAGTATGCTACATTTTGCACTTAACTCAACATGCAGCTCAATACCCGGATAGGCAAGTAACAAGCTCGTGTTTTTAGGATGGCACAGATGCCGGATTTGATAAACATTAAATATCAGAACGGAGAAGAAAGTTTTTGACTTCTCGTAGTGTGAATACTATCTGAAACCTTAATGGTTAGCTTAAAGACATTTGGTTTCTCCAAACTTGATAGTCCATCTCCTTGACAAGAAAGTAAAAAAGCAAATATAATAGTTGATACTTCCCGCCAAATAAAGGAAATTAATAAATCAAAGTTATTTGCCAATATTTCTTTCCACTCTACTTTTAATGAGATGTCCAAGCTTTACCATGATACAGGGCTACCCAGCTGAGACTACGACTTCCCAGTCTGGCCACTTGATGAAGTACCTGTCAGTGTGTTGCAAATGGAACAAATATACAACATTGGAGTTATGGCATTAAAAAAGTGAATATGGGCTTCCATGGTCTTTCCTGTGTTCCTTCTGATTAAGATGATACATAAAAAAAAGAAAAATGAGAGTTCAGCTGGAATATCCATCTAGGATCCAAAAATGGAGCAAAATAAACTTCTGTATTGTTTATATCATTGCAATGTGGAATCTCTCTCTTTTTTTAGCTCCTTAGATTGTGCTTTTGTTGGGCTGGTTACAATAAACACCATCAGAAAAAAACATTCACACCTATTTTTTGCTGTGGCCATTGTTGTTTTTACTATTAAACTTCAGGCTCAGTGGGCTGAGTTAATCATCCTCCTCAGTTTATGCCCCTTTGTCATCACCGATCTGCTTATTTTATTTGCTAGCTTACTATCTGTGTTATCTGGGGATATTTATTTCATTTCTCTGTGCTTCAGTTTTCTCATTTGTAAAATAAAGAGAATAATAGTTTTAATCTTTTAAGGCTGTTCTGAGGATTGTAAAAGTTCATTTGTGCAAAGCACTATATCCAGCATGTAGTAATTGCTGACTATCATTTTCATTAGTTGTTATTATTTATTTATTTATTTGTATTTTCATTTCCCAGTCCCATTTCCTCTGCTCCTATAGGCAATCTTTCTAACACATTAACACATACCCTTTGGTTTATATATGTTCTTGGAAAGTCTACCTTATGGGTTTATATGCATTATTCCATTTCCTCTGCTCCTATAGGCAATCTTTCTAACACATTAACACATACCCTTTGGTTTATATCTGTTCTTGGAAAGTCTACCTTATGGGTTTATATGCATTATTTTTAACTTACAAAAATGGCATTATGCTACATATATCAGAAGTGAATTTCTAAGATCTAGTGCAGTTACTCTGAGTACTTCTGGCCTATTCTCTGAGCTGCTGCTTGGGACTCCCTGACGAACTGCTACCAAATTTCACCAACCCACTCTCCCTGTGATAGATGCCAAGGCCACCCCTGGTTCTCCACCACCACAAATGATGGTGTAACCCATATCCTGAATAAAGCCCATTTTGGACCTTTAGTTTGGAGAATTTAATTTATAACCATGAGTAATTCTGCTTCATAACAGGCTATACTTACTTAAAATTTGACCAGATGTTACAAGATTGCTCTTCAGAGGCTCTCCCAGCTTGTATTACCACCAGCACATGATCGTCGCTGTCTGCTTATGCCGCACCCTGTTTTCCAGCTCTTGAATCATTGCCAGTCCAATCTACTTCCACTTAAGATGGAGAAAGCCACAAAAGAACATCACTACCATGCAAACAATAAGGAAAGTGCCAGATTCTCTATAAAGCACTAGCATTTTTTTTAAAAACCCTTCAAAGAACTGAGGTCAGAGGCAACCAAAGGCATTGAATTTCAAAGAGTGTTAGACCTTCTGAAGAGGAATTGGACACATCATCTCTTACACTTGTGAAAAGGAAGGGAGAAAACATGGAATACAACACCACAGAAATGCATAAAAATAAATTTGCTGAAATTTTATCCCATGCCTACCTGTCCTGTGTGGATAGCACACCAAATGAGAATAGTTGGGAGCTCTATAAACAGGCAAGGATGAGTTCACACTCGCTCACAAACTCTTCTCCACAAGGCTCTACCAGATGCTCACAAGGAAGATCAGGAGCCGAGTGGGAGAAGCTTCCTGAAGTGGCCCCCCAGGAGGGACTTGGTCACAACTTGAGGAGAGGCACAAAACAACCCCCCTTTCCTTGGACCTTTTTCTCAAACAAAACAGCATATCCTTAAGCGTCTGAGCAAGGGACAGCACATCTTCTAATCACAAGAACCACTGGGGAGTCAGTGGGGGCAAAACTCATTTGTTTCTGAGTGAGGTCAGGAAACACCACTCTGGCCTTCAGAGTCCAGAGCAAGATCTGCTGCTTCTGGGGGAAGGATAGAAGCAAGAGACATCTGCCTCCACGGAAAAGGCAAGGAGAGCTGTGGAACCAGATCCTGCAGCGATAGAAAGCAGATGTGTGCTGCCACTTGTGCTGCGACTACGTCTGATAAAGATCCGAGGCTGTGTTATTACCACTGCGGGAATAATGACAGCAGGGATGCGGAAAGGGCCCCAGTCCTGAGACCCAGGTGCACAGGCTCTGCTAAGACTGCACATATCAAAAGAGCTGAGGATTCCTGCTGCCCTGGGCACCAAGAAGCACACAACAGAAGGACACGAGCCTGAAAAGAACACCCTTCGTGGAGCAGGGATACAGGAATACTGAATCTGTGGTGGGAGCAGAAACAGAGGAAAAACTCTCTGACACCCAGGCACTTCGAGAGAAATAGGAAGTGTGAATGACACTGTGAATGGAAGCCGGTGAACGACATTAGTAATAACAAAGCTGACGATGACATTTGTAGTGACAAAACTCAAACCCAGTGAGATTGATCCAATGTCACACAATAGCTAACAGAAGAGTGACATGTTTAGGTATGAAACTATTGACTTAAGTCTCTACTGTTCTATATATGATATTAGGCTATCAAAAATTACAAGACAAAGTAGATCAAGAAAAAAATGATTCATTAGTTAAAGTAATCAATAGAATCAGATTCAGAGATGACCCAGATGTTCACACTATGAGGCTGGGACTATACACTAATAATGATTACTGTATTAAAGGATGAAATAGAAAAGATACAGTAAAAATATGGACAGATGTAGGGTTTTATCCATGCACAAATAAAAATTGGGGAACTCAAAAGTGAAAAGTGAACCTAACAAAAAGCAAACAATTTTCCGTATCCACTCATCCGATGATGGACATTTGGGTTGATTCCAGCTCTTGGCTATTGTGAAGAGTGCTGCAATGAACATTGGGAAACAGGTATACCTTCGACTTGATGATATATAACAACTATACTTTCATGAAGTTGTTACAACAAGCAAACGGAAAGGACATTCTTGGGGGGGAGGGGAGAGAGGGAGGAGGGAGGGAGGTGTCGGTGATGGGCCATAATAATCATATACAGTGTATATTGACAAAATAAAAATTTAACGAAAAAAAAAAAAAAACTCTTGACTTAAAACATGTTGACTAACATTGAAAAAAAAAAAAGCATACAAATAATAGTTTTTCTTTACACCAGAATGACAGCTAAAATATGTAAAAGGCATAATAGACTTGAAACAATTGACTTAGGCATAAAGTATCATTAAAGGTTTTTGTGAGATTGTTGGGAAAGGACATTTTCAAAGTGTCAAAGTATTTATCCGCAGGTTACTTAGTAACTGCAAAAAAAACGACTCACTTTTGAATGAGGTGATGAAGGTAAACTGAGCGTCACTACTGGCTGTGTGATGGGACACACCTGCCTGTGGACAGGAGGCAGGAGGTGGGGCCCAGGATTGTCTCTGAGAGATTCCTGCCCACACGCTCAGTCTGTATCTAATCAAACTTCTAGAAGAGGGATTGACAAACATTTTCTGTTAAGGGCCAGAAAGCAAATATTTTAGGCTTCATGAACAATATGGTCTCTGTCACAACTCAAGTCTGTCACAATCTGTCAAGATATGTCACTGACCACACTTAAATAATACAATGCAGTTAAAATTAAACAAACACATGAAGGAGGCTTAACAACTAAATTTGATCCATGAACCTTAACTGGATTTAAGATAAAAGAAGAGAAAGGAGGAGGAGGAAGAAAAGAGGAAAAAGACAAAAACGAAAACAAAATCCTAAGAGGTAAAAAGACATTTCTTTCAAAACTGAAGAAATATGCACATAGGCTGGCATTTTGGGAAGCTATTGAATTTATGTTGTTACTATTGTTATGAAGGTTTGAAGTGACAGATGTTTATGTGAGTGAATGTCCTTATTCTTACAGAAGTGGAGGGTCATATGACTGCTCTTTATTTTAAGTGGTTCTCGGGGAGAGGAGANTTACAGAAGTGGAGGGTCATATGACTGCTCTTTATTTTAAGTGGTTCTCGGGGAGAGGAGACATACATGAGAGAACATGAACATTTGACTAAATGTGAACCATTTGTTGCTAAATGCTTAGGCTACAAATATAAGGTATTCAATTTCTTTTTGCTTTTCTATATGTTTAAAATAAAATTTGGGGAAAACATATGCAAGCAAAAAAATAAACAAACAAAAAACCAAAAACCCAGAAAACAAAAAGAACAACAAAAAACGCTCTTTATTCTGTTATCACAGAGTTTTCTTTATCTTTTCTTTCCAGAAAGC
>NW_007754691.1:5518-7864 GCF_000696425.1 Galeopterus variegatus | reverse complement strand
AGAGCTAACACCTGTATAATCACCATCCAGGTGAAAAATAGAGATATCTACCAGCTCCCAGCCAGAAGCCCTTGCACCTGTCCCCATACAGAACCTATCCCTCCTGCACAGGTGTCCACAGAGCTGACTGCTTCCCATGTCCCTTTCCTATCTGATTCCTTCTGCTCCACTCCTTTTGGCCTCTATTCCCTTAGTGTCACAATTTCCTATTAATTTTTACGTCTCCAGAAACCGCCCTCATCTTCCCAAACCAATGCTCCAGGGCTCTCTCCATCTCCTCCCCCACGCTAGCATTGCAGAATCCGGATTTCCTTCCCAAAATGAGGCCTCTTCATCCTGGGAGCAGCAGCAAGAACAATGACAGGGACTCCGTGATCCAACAGCCCATACCAAGAGATGGAAGGCATCCAGTACGCTTGTGGGGTCCACCCTGGACCTGGGATGCTGCTCTTATGACCTAGAGACCTAGATGTGCCCTGAGGCAGCGTCCACGGTCACTCGTGGGGAGGAAACGTACTTCACCTTGTATTTTGGGACAGTTCGAACTCGCGAACCTGACACGGAGTGCAGGTGCACACCCTTGTGTGCAGAGCCTGTGTCCAGCTCCTGGGAGCCCCTGGAGACCCTGGGGAGGTCAGACCCTGGGGAGGTCCCTGGGGAGGTCCCTGGCGAGGACGCTAAAGGGGAGCTCCGGTCTTCCGTTCTTAGTCCTGTGGCCACACGGGGGCGCTGCCGCGCTGCTCTCGGGCTGTTACTGAGCAGCTCTGGAGAGGACCGGGCTGGGGGCTGAGCCGAGCAGAGGTGGCTGATACAGACAGTGCATCGATGTCGTCCATTAGGCTATTTTAGCACTTATTCCAATTTTGACTTGGTATACAAGGCTGTGTTGAAAATATTTACCTCAAAGTTTGCATGAGATTGCTTCAATTTTTCTAGCTTCCACAGCTGTTTCTCTTGCCTCTTGAAGTTTTCAAGGGCAGTTCTTTTCCCCCCACTTTCTGAAGTTTCATTGTGATGTATCCTGTTGTGGATCTGTTTCCATCTACTGTAGTAAGCACTTGACTGCGGGGTGTAAATTTTTGTCTGTAAACTCTGAAAAATTTACATGAAATTTTAAAATCATTTCTTCCTCTCCATTCTTTTGAAACTTGTATTAAGTTGTTGGAAGTCCTTGACTGGTAGCCTAGCGTTCTCATAGTTCTGTCTTACCGTTACTTTTCCATTTACACTACTTAGTGGTGGTGCAGCTTTAATCTTCCAACTCATCTATTTAATTATTCATTCATATAACAATTTTAAAATTTTGAATAGCTCTTTTTTGTTCTCTGATTGTGTATAACTTTATGTAATAATTGCAGTCTTGTTTCATAAATGCTATATTTTTCTTACCTCTTTCAGATACCATTGAGAATAGGGTAATGGACCAGTCAGGTCTTCTGGTTTTCTGCTTTCATGATATGAACTTTTTCTCACAGCACTTAGCTCAGTGGTAATTTTATATCTATCTTTGTAATTTCTGCTAAATTTCTCCTTTATGACAGTGCAAGTGTCAAATCACCAGGATCTCACTTTTGCTCTTCATAGTTCTGCAGTGTCTAGTAGATCTCAAGTTTCATCAGGGCCTTTAAATATACACTGGATGATGGACTTTAGTGTGCCTTGGGCAGTGAGGTCACACTGCACCTTGATGTCCTCCTGAGCTCTGAGCCTCACAGCCTCCTGTCATAGAACATTCTGGGACACTGAAACAGTCCACTTGCATGGGGTGCAGAGTCACACCCACCACCTGATGGACAGGGAATCAATGGAAGATGACGCACCAGGCCTCTGAGAGAAAATCCCCTGGTTCCACCCCATCTCCACCACCTCCTTAACCTCTCTGAGTCTCCCTTTCCCTGTCTGCACAATAACATCACATATGGGGTTCCTCATGGGTTTCCTCTGAGGATGAAATTTCACCCTCTAAGTACAACACATGGTATTACTGCCTGAGACATACTAAGTGTTCCACTACTCATAGCTACCATAATTATGTTGATTACAGCATTTAGATTCTTTCCATTCTTTTGCCTTTATAAACCACAGTTCAATAAGTGTCCTTAAACATACATTTTTGAGAACATGTGTGATTATTTTCTTTGGATAAGTTCCTTAAAAAGACATTTCTGCATCAAAATATAGGCATATTGAAATTGTTCAGATGTTTTGCAAAAGTCCCCTTTAGAAAATTTGTACCCAAGGGCCGGCCTGTTGGCGCACTCGGTAGAGTTCGGCACTTGGGAGCCCAGCGGCGCTCCTGCCAAGGGTTCGGATCCCATATAGAGACCGGTCCGCTCACTGGTTGAG
>NW_007754691.1:0-5471 GCF_000696425.1 Galeopterus variegatus | reverse complement strand
TTCTCTTGCCTCTTGAAGTTTTCAAGGGCAGTTCTTTTCCACCCACTTTCTGAAGTTTCATTCTGATGTATCCTGATGTGCATCTGTTTCCATCTACTGTAGTAAGCACTTGACTGCGGGGTGTAAATTTTTGTCTGTAAACTCTGAAAAATTTACATGAAATTTTAAAATCATTTCTTCCTCTCCATTCTTTTGAAACTTGTATTAAGTTGTTGGAAGTCCTTGACTGGTAGCCTAGCGTTCTCATAGTTCTGTCTTACCGTTACTTTTCCATTTACACTACTTCATGGTGGTGCAGCTTTAATCTTCCAACTCATCTATTTAATTATTCATTCATATAACAATTTTAAAATTTTGAATAGCTCTTTTTTGTTCTCTGTCTATAACTTTATGTAATAATTGCAGTCTTGTTTCATAAATGCTATATTTTTCTTACCTCTTTCAGATACCATTGAGAATAGGGTAATGGACCAGTCAGGTCTTCTGGTTTTCTGCTTTCATGATATGAACTTTTTCTCACAGCACTTAGCTCGGTGGTAATTTTATATCTATCTTTGTAATTTCTGCTAAATTTCTCCTTTATGACAGTGCAAGTGTCAAATCACCAGGATCTCACTTTTGCTCTTCATAGTTCTGCAGTGTCTAGTAGATCTCAAGTTTCATCAGGGCCTTTAAATATACACTGGATGATGGACTTTAGTGTGCCTTGGGCAGTGAGGTCACACTGCACCTTGATGTCCTCCTGAGCTCTGAGCCTCACAGCCTCCTGTCATAGAACATTCTGGGACACTGAAACAGTCCACTTGCATGGGGTGCAGAGTCACACCCACCACCTGATGGACAGGGAATCAATGGAAGATGACGCACCAGGCCTCTGAGAGAAAATCCCCTGGTTCCACCCCATCTCCACCACCTCCTTAACCTCTCTGAGTCTCCCTTTCCCTGTCTGCACAATAACATCACATATGGGGTTCCTCATGGGTTTCCTCTGAGGATGAAATTTCACCCTCTAAGTACAACACATGGTATTACTGCCTGAGACATACTAAGTGTTCCACTACTCATAGCTACCATAATTATGTTGATTACAGCATTTAGATTCTTTCCATTCTTTTGCCTTTATAAACCACAGTTCAATAAGTGTCCTTAAACATACATTTTTGAGAACATGTGTGATTATTTTCTTTGGATAAGTTCCTTAAAAAGACATTTCTGCATCAAAATATAGGCATATTGAAATTGTTCAGATGTTTTGCAAAAGTCCCCTTTAGAAAATTTGTACCCAAGGGCCGGCCTGTTGGCGCACTCGGTAGAGTTCGGCACTTGGGAGCCCAGCGGCGCTCCTGCCAAGGGTTCGGATCCCATATAGAGACCGGTCCGCTCACTGGTTGAGCGTGGTGCGGGTGCGACACCGAGGGTTGTGATCCCGTTACCAGTCACGAAAAAAAGACATAAAGCAAAAAAAAAAAAAAATTTTTGTACCCAAGTTTTCAATGTCATCAACCTTTATGCCAGTTGATTTTCCCTACCCTCTGGCCAATATGCTCATCAGTTACTTTCTTTGCCAAATTGATGGATTAAAATTCTTATTCCTATTTTCAATTTCATATTCTCATTTTTGTTCACATTTATTACTAACACACTTGACAATTGCATTTCTTCTTTTTCAAATGGCTTTCTAATATTCTTTATTATTTTTCAACTGCAATGTAGGTACTTAAAATATTGAACTTAAGAGGGAAGAACAGCAGCTCCTGACATCTGGAAATTGGTCTGACACAGCTAGGATTCCATGTTGTGTGGTGCTGTCCTGGTGCTAACGGCAAGGACACATTTTTCCCCTGTTGAACAAAAGCCATATTATTATTATTTTTTTTTTTTCTAAAGATGACCGGTAAGGGGATCTTAACACTTGACTTGGTGTCAGCACCACGCTCACCCACTGAGATAAACAGCCATCCCTATATAGGGATCTGAAACCCTGGCTTTGGTGTTATCAGCACCACACTCTCCCAAGTGAGCCACGGGCTGGCCTGAACATAAGCCACATTATAAAACAACATTAGCCAAGGACATTCTGAGACCATGATAAAGTGAGACAAAGCGAAGGCACTGAGTAAACCACTAAATACCAAACATCGCCCCCTGCTGACTACTATGAGTAGTGGCTGTTTCATTATCAATCATAGTTTTATCCTTGTTCTGCTCTGCACTCATTATATCCATTATGTTCTGCTCTGGTCGGTCGCTCAGTTAGTTAGAGTGCACAGTTATAACATCGACTTCAAGGATTTGTTTCCCCAGACGGGCCAGCCACCAAAAAAAATAAATTGTTTAGACATTCAGTCATAGAATTGCTCCTGCTTCTTCACAACACCCAATCTAGAATGAATCCGCTTCCTTGGCTCTTCCTCAAATCATCCAACCAAAGCCCAAATCCTATATTACGCTCTTTCTAACACCCTCATACTAAGACAGCCCATGGTTCCCCACGGTGTGCAGTCTCTCTTGCTGCAGTAAGAAATAAACCCATGTTGTTCAATTACCAGTGTGTTCCTCATGGACTTTAGCTGATGGATACTGATAAGTGGTACTCTTTCATCTGTCAAATTTTTAATATGCCTTTGAGTTTGACTATGATCATGTGTTTGTATATTTGTGGTTCTGTGGTTGACACACATAAGTTCTTCTTATGGTTTTTCATCTTTAGGTCATGCTTAGAGAATCCTTCTTCACTCCACATTTATAAAAACAACGCATATCTCATCTACGTAGAGGCAATGAAGGAAAAGCGTCCAAGGGTGAAGAGAAATAGAGTTGTATGTTTGAATTTGGGAAAAAGCTGGGGGTGAGGAATGGGGGTGCCCAAGAGGGAAAGTGTTCTCAAGTTTAAAGCTGTTGCTTAAAATTTTAAAAATTTGTCTGAAAGTCTTATGGGGTATTTTATATATGTTGCCTTCAATAAATCTGTTTGTTGGGCTAAGCACAGACTTCGCTGCCTCCTTATACTCACCAGGTCAAAGAAACAATAACGTCATGAATCCCAATGAAATACACACAAGGATTAGCTCTGGTGATGGGCATTTTTGAAAATTATGGCCTTGAGGTGATAAAATATATTTGGTTAATTTGTATACTCTAATTGTTAAATACATATTAATTAAACTTGCTCAGGCATGGTGTATTGTAGGGATATATCTAAGACCCACATAGACAAATCCATGGCTTTCATATGAAGATAATTTTAATTTACTTCAATCTTTGAGTCACAATGTATCTTTATTGGGGTGGGAGATTGAAAATTAAGGAAACTCTAGATATACAATGCCCAAAGTGGTAACTACTAGCCTCATGGCTATTTATCTTTAAATACATTGACTAAAATTAAAAAAAAAAAAACAACTGTTAGGTGCACTAGCCAGATTCTGATTGTGCAATAGCCAAATGACACTGGTGGCTACCATACTGATTATTGCAGATATAAACTATTTTCTCTGGCATCAAATTTCCAGGGAGTGGGTTCTCTTCTAGAGGAGCCCTGGGGCAGAGCATTGTAAGCTTTGGGAAGGAGAGAGTTCAGCTCAGGGAAAAGAATTCTGGAAAATGAACAAGAGGATGGGCCAGTTGAGAGACTCTCCAAGGCTTACTCATAACAGCAGGTCTCAAAGTGTAGTCTGTAGAACCGTTGGAATTGCTGAGACCCTTTCCCAGGATGCACAACGTAGAACTCTTTTTATCATATCACTAAGATATTATTTGCACTGACGTAAAACTTAGGAAGAATGAAGACTAAGGTGGCAAACTGCAGGGAGAGCTATTGTATTCTTCACCACCTCTTCATGCAGAAGAAAAAATAAGTCAGTTTCACTTAAACATGTCCTGGTTGAACTATTAAAACTATTAACTTTATTAAATCTCCATTCTAGAGTTTACATTTTAAAAATATGTTATATGATTAAGTTGGAAGTACACGTAAAGCCCTCCTACCACATCCCAAACTAGAATGTTTGTGTAAACGAAAATCATTTTGTGAGCTGTACCAACCTCTTTTTTACTGAATACCATTTTTACTTAAAATAATGAATGATAGAGGATAATTATGGAGACTTGGGTATTTGGCCGACACTTTCTCAGAAATGAATGTGAGCTCATCCCTTCAAAAAACCCATTGACAGTATTTTTGCCAGTGATAAAATGTCAGCTCTCAAGAGAAAGTCAGAAGTTTGGAGGACCTGCGAGCACCACCATCAGCGTGGCAACTTCTCAATACTTAACCACATTTTCTGGTGGGATTTGTGGTAATATTAACAAATACGATGTTTTGATAATTTGTAATTATCAGTGTATCAACACTGGGAGATCTATATAACTGGGTGAAACATGAATTATTATTTTTTAAATCATACATTAGCACAAGATCCATTCACTGTGCAACAAAGACCTATGGATTTTAATGTAACAAAATATGAAAGATTCCATGAGTGTCTCAGGTTCCACACTGCAGACAACCTTTAAGAATCTAACACTTGTGTCATATTAGTGTAGTGTCAAAGACAAGTATCCGAAATTATCTGAAAACTGTATTAAAAATATTCCTTCTACATATTTTGGGGGAGGCTGGGTTTCCTTGTTGTTGATGTTTTTCTTTTGTTTTTTGTCATATACTTTAAACAAAATTACAGATTAAATACAGAAATAGACATGAAAATCCAGCAGTCTTCTGAGACAAAGAAAGGACTTGCAAAAATGTAAAATGTAAAAAGATCCACTTTTCTAACTATAGTTTTATTTTGGAAAGTAGTTATTTCTCATTAAAGAAATTTTTGTTGTTGTTAAAATGAAACGGGTTATTAATGTTCAAATGAATTAAATATTTTTAAAACAGGTTTAATTTTGAATATGGTATTTTTTTTGGATAAACAATTTATTTTAGGGTTAATGAAAACATACGAGGGTATTTCAATAATTTCATGAAAAACTTGAGTTAAAAGATTACACGAACCCTTCCATGAATCTTTTGAAGATCCTCAAGCATCATCTACTGCTTTAGCAATGTAAAGTAAGGCAAATCATAACTAAAGCCAAAATGTTTCTTTATTTTAGTTATACTAAGTTTCCATTTTTATTCTCAGAGCTAGGGCTCAGACCCTTCAAACTCATTGTACAGACTGGGTCCCCAGACCGCTCACACACCAGGCTGGGTCCCCAGACCCCTCACCTACAGGTCCATGCCAAGTAATTGGGAAAGATCCTGGAAGCTGTTGGCAGACGACAGGAGCACAGTCAGCAGCAGCAGCAGCAGCGGCCTCTCGGAGGGTCCCGGGGACATTGGAAGCAACAGCCTCCAGCAGCAGTAGTGGCCTCCCTGTGCCCCCCCGTCCCCAAGGGGCATCCCGGGGGGCGGGGGATCCTGTGGATCAGAGACACTCTTTCTTTATATTTAAGTCCATAATTTCTTTCTTTCTTTCTTT
>NW_007754690.1:6307-6702 GCF_000696425.1 Galeopterus variegatus | reverse complement strand
GCTAACTGAAGGTTGCCTGTCAGTGGAGCTCCAGGGTGCCTGCCTCTGCAGTTGTGGTTGTCCAGGAAGGAAGATGAGAGGCCACAAATGATTGATGAGTGAGAGCCAGGGGCAGAGGGGAGAGAAGGAGGACGATAGGCTTCCTCCTGCTGGGCACGGACTCTGGACTCCATCCTGGCCTGGGTATCTGCCCCTCCTCTTGTCTGGTCTGTTCAGCTTCTCCTTATAGCTCTGGAGACGGAGGCCCTGAATGGTGAGGTGACTTGACCAAGGACCTACCACTACTCGATGGCAGTAATCAGGTATTATTTGAGTGCCCTGGGGGAGTGAAGCAGTGGGAGAGATGGTTCCAGCCTTAAGCAGCCTCTGCTCTACCAGGGGATGTCAGACCCCAG
>NW_007754690.1:0-714 GCF_000696425.1 Galeopterus variegatus | reverse complement strand
CTGAGGTGCCTCTTGCCCCTTCTGTCCCTGTGCCTCCTAGTCCCCACTCTGCCACTGAAACTCCTCACCCCCCTAAGTGCCACCCCAGGGTCCTCATCTGCAGCAGGCTCTTCTAGGATGAAAGGAGACAGAAGATGAGGACATGCTCTGTACAAAGCCCACTAGGAGATTAGGGATTGTTTCTGCAGAAGTCCCATCAGTCCTGGCGACAGAGGACTGTGAAAATAGTTTCTGAGGGCCAGGGAAAGCAGGGCAGAGAGAAGAGTGGGATCAGGCTGTGACTTCCCAGCAGAGGCCTCCTGGGAGAAGAAAGTTAAATTCTGGAAGCTCTCCTGCAGCACACACTCTACCTCTGTAGTTAGTTGCCTCCACGGTGCACATTTTTGGGGAAGGAAAATAAATACCTGCAAAAAAGGCTGGAGGAGGTGGCAGGGAAAGAACCTGGCCAGCCTCCAGGCAGCCCTTCTCTCTGTACCTGACAGGGCTTGGTGACCGAGCAATAGATTGACGGGCTGGCAGATTCCAGGTGTCTAAATCCAGCATGCCCTCAAGGAGGACCTGCTCAAGGGCCTCCCTCACCCTTCTCAGTAGCATGGTGCAGTGGGATGAGCACTGGATTTGGGGTTGAAAGATCTAGATTTGAGGGCCGGCCTTGTGGCGCACTGCTACAGTGCACCGCTTGGGAAGTGCGGTGGCGCTCCCATATTATTTTTT
>NW_007754689.1:0-7864 GCF_000696425.1 Galeopterus variegatus | reverse complement strand
TTGAAGTTCTTACAACAAGAAAATGGAGGGGACACACCTGGGTGGGAGGGGGGAGAGGGAGGAGGGAGGGAGGTTTCGGTGATGGGACACAATAACTAAGTACATTGTATATTGACAAAATAAAAAAAAAAAAATGCAATACCCAGCCAGTCTATCCTTCAGAAATGAGGGAGAAATAGTTTATTTCCCAGACAAACAAAAACTGTGGGAATTCACCACCACATGACTAGCCCTGCAAGAAATTCTCAAAGTAGTCCTGCATCTAAAATCAAAAAAATGATAATCAGTACTGCAAATACAGAAGAAAGAACAAAATCCACTGGTAAAACAAAAATCTAAACAAGAAAGAGAAAGAAACTATATCTTACCACCTCAAAAAACCAACAAACACCAAAGAAAAACAATAAAAGGGGAAGGAACAAAAGATATTTAAAACATCCAACTGAAAATTGATAAATATCAAGAGAAAGACAATACATTTCAATGACAACCCTAAAGGTAAGTGGGTTAAATTTCTCACTCAGAAGACACAGACTGATTGTATTAAAAAGATAGACCCAACTATATGCTGTCTTCAAGAGACTCACTTGTAGAAACACACAGGTTAGTAGTGAAGGGATGGAAAAAGATATACCACATAAATGGAAATCAAAAGCCAGTGGGAGTAGCTATTCTTGTTTTGGATAAAATAGACTTTAAACTGAAAACCATAGAACGAGACAAAGAAGGCCATTATATAATGATAAAGGGATCTATCCAGCAAGAAGACGTAACAATCATAAATATATATGCACCCAATACCAGAGCACCCAGATATGTAAAACAAACACTGTTAGACCTAAAGAAAGTGATAGATCCAATATGATAATAGTTGGGAACCTGAACACCCCTCCCTCAGCATTGGACAAATCATCTAGGCAACAAATCAACAGAGAAACACAAGACTTAAACTACACTGTATACCAACTGGACCCGTCAGATATCTGTAGAACATTTCATCCAACAACCATAGAATATACATTCTTCTCATCAGCACATAGAATGTTCTACAGGATAGATCACATTAGGTCATAAAGTCATACTCAACAAATTTTTAAAAGTTGAAATCATTTCAAGTATATTTTCAGACCACAATGGGTTAAAACTTGAAATCAATAACTAATGTAACTCTGGAAATGGTACAAACACATCAAAATTAAACAACATGCTCTCGAATGACCTATGGGTCCAAGAAGAAATTAAACAGGAAATCAAAAACTTTCTTGAAACTAGTGAAAATAAAGAGACATATCACATCCTGTGGGATACTGCAAAAGCAGTGCTAAGAGGGAAGATTTTTGCTGTAAATGCTTACATCAAAAGAATGGAAAGATTTCAAATAAACAACCTAAAACTATACCTCAAAGAACTAGAAAAACAAGAGCAACCCAATCCCCAAATTAGTAGACGCAAAGAAATAATTAACATTAGAGCAGAACTAAATGAAAGAGACCCAAAAAATCAGTGCAATAGATCAAAAGTTGGTTTGAAATAAAAACTTGTTTTTTTGAGAAGATAAACATAATAGACAAACCATTAGCTAGGCTAACTAAAAAAAAGAGAGAAGACCCAGATACCAAAAATCAGAAATGAAAAAGGAGACATTACAGCTGGTATAGCAGAAATACAAAAAACCATTAAAGACTACTATAAAGAACTATATGCTAACAAATTTGAAAATCTGGAGGAAATGGATAAATTTTCTGGACACATACAAACTACCCGGACTGAACGAAAAAGGAATAGAAAACCTGAACAGACCAATACCAAGCAACGTGATTGAAGCAGTAACCTGCAGTCTCCCATCAAAGGAAAGCTGAGGATCAGGTAGCTTTACTGCTGATTTCTGCCAACCTTTAAAGAGGAATTAATACCAATTCTCTTCAAACTATTACAAAAAATTGAAACAGTGGCTGTTCTCCTGAACTCAGTGTATGAGGACAGCATCACCCTGATACCTAAGCCAGATGAAGACATAACAAAATAAGGAAACTACAAGCCAATATCTCTGATGAACATAGATACAGAAATCCTCAATAAACTATTAGCAATCATAATAACAGGAACACATAAAAAATTATACACCACAGTTAAGTGGGATTAATCCTGTAGGTGCAAGGATGGTTCAGCATACACAGATCAGTAAGTGTGATACACCACATCAACAAAATCAGGAATAAAAACCATATGATTATCTCAACAGATACAGAAAAAGCATTTGGCAAAATTCAACATTTCTTTACGATAAAGACTCTCAGCAACTTAAGTATAGAAGGAAGGTATCTCAGCACATTAGAAGCCATATATGACAAACCCACTGCCAACATCATCCTGAATGGGGAAAACTTGAAAGCTTTTCCCTTAAGAACATGAACAAGACAAGGATGCCCACTCTCACCACTCCTATTTAACTCCTATGCTATTGGAAGTACTAGCCAGAGCAATCAGGCAAGAGGAAGAAATAAAGGGCATCCAGATTGGAATAGATGAAGTCAAACTCTCTCCGTTTGCAGATGACGTGATCCTATATATACAAAAACCTAAAGACTCTACCCAAAAGTCTCAGAGCTGATAAACAATTTCAGTAAAGTTGCAGGATACAAAATCAACATGCAAAAATCAGTAGCATTTTTATATTCTAGTAATGAACTAGCAGAATCAAGAAAGTAAGCCCAGAGCTGGCCCCGTGGCTCACTCAGGAGAGTGCGGCGCTGATAGCACTGAGGCCGTGGGTTTGGATCCTATATAGGGATGGCCGGTGTGCTCACTAGCTGAGCGTGGTGCAGACGACACCAAGCCGAGGGTTGCGATCCCCTTACCGGTCAAAAAACAAAAACAAAAACAAACAAAAAAAACACCTGGGCATCAGTTTCACCAAGGAGGTGGAAGATCTCTACAATAAGAACTACAAATCGCTGCTGAAAGAAATTAAAGAGGACATAAAAAGATGGAAAGACATTCCATACTCTTGGATAGGAAAAACTAACATTGTTAAAATGTCCATACTACCCAAAGTGATCTACAGATTCACTGCAATCCCCATCAAAATACCAATGACATTCTTCACAGAAATGGAAAAAACAATCCTAACATTCATATGGATCAAAAAAAGACCCCAAATAGCCAAAGCATCCTGTGCAAAAATAAATAAATAAATAAATAAAGCCGGAGGCATAACACTGCCTGAGTTCAAATTATACTACAAAGCTGTAGTAAACAACTCAACAGGGTACTGGCATTAATAATAGACACTTGGACCAGTGCAACAGAATAGGGAGCCCAGAAATCAACCCACATACTTACAGCCAACTGGGTTGCCAAACTGATCTGTGACAAAGGCAACAAGAAGTTACATTGGGGAAAAGACGGCCTCATCAATAAATGGTGCTGGGAAAACTGGACATCCATATCATATGTAAAGGAATAAAAATAGAGTGTACCTGTTATCATATACCAAAATCAACTCAAAATGGATTAAAAACTTAAATATTAAGACCTGAAACCTTATCCTAAAAGAAAACATAGGGGAAACACTTCAGGTAGTAGGACTGGGCAAAGACTTCATGAATAAGATCCCAAAAACACAGGCGACAAAAGAAAAAATAAACAAGTGGGATTATGTCAAACTAAAAAGCTTCTGCACAGCAAAATAAAAAAATTAACAGAGTGTAAAGAAAACCTGCAGAATGGGAGAAAATAATTGCAAACTATGCATCTGACAAGGGTTTAATAACCCAGAATGTACAAGGAACTCAAACAACTTAGTGAAAAAATAAGTAACCCAATTAAAAAATGGGCAAAGGAGCTGAATAGGCATTTCTCAAAGGAAGCTATACAGATGGCCAACAGACACATGAAAAAGTGCTCAACATCACTCAGCATGAGGGAAATGCAAATCAAAATCACACCAGTTAGATTTGCCATTATTAAAAAGACAGTAAGGAATGCTGACAAGGATGTGGAGGGGACTGTAAATTAGTGCAGCCATTATGGAAAAAAATGTGGAGGTTCCTCAAACAGCTATAGATAAACCTGCCATGCGATCCAGCTATCCCACTGCTGGCTGTATACCCAAAGGAATGGGAATCATCATGTCAAAAGGATACCTGCACTCCCATGTTTATTGCAGCTCTATTTAAAATAGCTAAGAGTTGGAACCAACCAAAATGTCCACTGATGGATGATAGGATAAGGGAAATGTGGTGTATATACACCATGGAATAGTACTCTGCTATAAAAAAGAATGAAATTCTGCCATTCACAGCAAAATGGATGAAGTTAGAGAAAATTATGTTCAGTGAAAGAAGCCAGACACAGAAAGAGAAATACCACATATTGTCACTCATAAGTGGGAGCTAAAAAAATAAATAAGGACAGACAGAAAGAAAAGTACAATAATTCATTGAAGTTTCAAAAGGAGAGAACAGAACTGAGGCCACCAGAGGTGGGAAAGGGGGAGAGAGGTTTTAGTGAGAAATTGGTAAAGAGCCACAAAAATGATTAAATTGTGTAATGTAGAATATACTAATTATTCTGATTTGAGCATCACCTATTTCACAGGTATGGGTATTCAACACTGAACCCCAAAGATATGTATAATCAATTATGTTTCAATAAATAACTGAAAGAATAGAAGTTAGATCAGTGTTATAGAATAGAATCAAGAAACAGCTGTTTATATATAGTTTATTATATAATAATGACAAGATGCAAAATAATGCAGACAGTGTGATATCAATTTGTGTAAATTTTTAAATAAACACAAACCATGCTACCTATTTCTATATATATGCACATATGGAGCTGCATAGATAAAAAAGACAGGATATAAAATAACTTGATAAGAGTCATTAATTCCAGAGAGAAGAAATTTGGTTTGGGCCATTTTTATGGTGAGAGTGTATACTGTATTAATATATTACTTGCTTAAGGTAAAAAAAAAATAGAGTGAGATATGCTTTTAAACATTTTATTTAGATTCTCTCTGGTTTTAGTCTAAATAGAGTTAGCAAGGGCTTCTGCAGATTGAGGTGAACTGCGGTACTTCTCAGTCAATTATAATCTGTGCAAGTATTGTTGATTATTAGCTCTTGGTACCCATTGGTTTTGGAGTAAGTTTCTTATTTATTCAAATGAAATTTTTTTCAGATTTATGACATTCTATTAAAAGTATTGATAGTAGCTGACCCCCACATATTAATTCATTCTGTAGTTTTTCAAGTCCTCTATGTGTACTGTGTGTGAATACACAAGACTGCAAGCTCCTTGATAGCCGGGAGTTTATCTTACTCTTCTTTGTATTCCAAACACCTAGCAATTGCCTAGGTTAAAGTTAGCACTCTATTTTCATATAAACTTAGACACAGCCTCTGAATTAATTCAATATTGAATTCAACAGAGAGAGTCGAATACAGTCAGTACTCTGAGAGTTATAATTTAGCAGAAGATAATCAAATAATTTTTGATACATTGTGCTAATGGTAACTTACATTTATTGAGGATTTGCTATGTGACAAGCATTATATATATATGTTAGCTCAGTCCTCACAACCATCCCATGAGGTAGGTAATGCAGTGTAATTATTGCTATTTAATGGATAAGAAAACTGAGGCTTACTAGGAGGAATAAGTTCAAGAGATCTATTGTACAACATGGTGACTAGTTAATAACATGAGGGTACTTCAAAAAGTTCATAGAGAAATAGAATTAAAAGATAATGTGAATCTTTCCATGAACTTCTTCAAGTACCCTTGTACTGTATTTTGAAAATCTCTAAGAAAGTAGATTTTAAGTGTTTTCATCACAAAAAATAAGTATGTGAGGTAATGCACGTTAATTAGCTAGTTCCACAATGTGTACTTATTTCAAACATCATGTTTTACATGATAAATATATACAATTATTTGTCAATTTAAAAAAGAAAAGAAAACTGAGGCTTAAAGAGGGTAATTTACTAAGGTCAGATAGTAACTGGCACAGCAGGGATTTGAACCAAAACAATATGGCTTCAGAGTCTATCCTCTTAACCATCTTTACTGTATGGCTTCTCTCTAGGCTTTTCTGGTAAATTCTGTTCATAAAGTGCATATAAAAAGTGGTGTAGGAGCCCAGAAGATGGAGCAAAAACCTCAGCACGGACCCCAGGGAAGGCATTGAGAAGTCTCATTTGAAGTGTATTTTGAAGGATGAATAGGAATTCTCGAGCCATCAGAGGTGTGGGAGTGTGAGGAATGGGGAGAGGGACTGAAAGAGAGAACTTCAGGTGAAGTACTACTGCCCAGTGTGCCCTTTTTTTCTGGAAATATTTAGTACTCTTAGATTTTTCCTTGATGTATCAGAGAAGTTAAAAATAATATCCTAATGCACCACAAAGAGCTAATATCCCTCTTAAGTTGTGTGATAATGGGTCCATTAGGATATAAAACCACCAAACTGTTAATTCGAAATTAATTTGATAAAAGTTAACAGAACCTGAACAAAATTGATTGTTTAGATTCCCTGGATAATTATAAGCCACTCAGATGATTTTCTGTGGTAGGGAAGGATAAATAAATGTTAGCCTTGAGCTTTACACAGGCGGCTGCCAACAGCCTTTGATTTCATGAAACTTTATCTTAACCAATCTCTCCTAGTTAGATCAGGGCTCCAAATCTAATTGTACATTGAGATTTATTTATTTATTTTTTTAATAAAGAAGTTGTACTGAATTGTCAGAAGATAGTTATTCATTTTTTATTAGGTTGTGCTTTTTGCTTTTGGCTACACACATTAGAAATTAGACATTTGTTGGGAGATGAGAATTATTACTGCATTATTTATAATTTGAAATCATGATTGATATGGTAGCAGAGATGCTTTATTTATTCATGCTCAAGTTACTACTCTCAAGAATGCATCTTGATGTTTACTGGAAACCTAGGTTTCTATAATGTTATCTGCTATTTTATAGAGACCAAAGAAACACTTCCAAAACATCGTCTTAGAATTTATTGTCTACTTGTTTTAAAATGAGTTTTAAAAAATTAGTGCATATCCTTAAATATACCAGACTCCATTAGTAAGATAAAAATCTAATGACGTTCCCATCACTCAGCTATAGCAGTCATCAACTCATAATTATTCTTGTTGTATCTAGTTTTCCACCTCGATTATTCTCCCACCTTACCACTTGATTATTTTGAAGCAAATACCAGGCATATTTCATTTTTGAATATTTGCATATATATCTATAAAAGATTAAAGACTTATACATATGTAAAAATGTAATACCTTTTTCATACCTTTAAAAATTAAGAATAATTTCTTAATACCATAAAATACCTTGTACCATTCAGTTTTCCCCAACCATACTTTTTTTTTTTAATTGAATCATATGTTGCAGTTGATTGATATGTTTCTTAAATCACTTTTACTTTATCGCCTCCTACCCCCTCAAATACTTTGTGATACTATTGAAGAAACCAGTTATTGTCCCATACAGTTTCCCACATTCTGGATATTGCTGATTGCATCTAAGTGATGCTGTTTATTATGTTCCCTGAAGTTTCTTGTAAATTAGTAGTTTGATCTAGAGCAGGGATTCTCAGCACCCCTTCACAGTTTTACACATTATTCAGGACCCCAAAGAGCTTTTGTTTATGTGGGTCACATATATTGTTATTTACTGAATTAGAAACTAAAACTGGGGCCGGCCTGGTGGCGCACTGGAGAGTGCGCCGCTTGGGAGTGAGGCGGCGCTCCCGCCGAGGGTTCGGATCCCATGTGGAGACCGGTTCCTGCTCACTGGCTGAGCGCGGTGCGGGCGCAACACCAAGGGTTGCGATC
>NW_007754688.1:5499-7864 GCF_000696425.1 Galeopterus variegatus | reverse complement strand
GTAGCTCTTCTCTGCCACAGGGCGTGTATTCTAGCCTTGCCAAGGACTCTCAAACTCTTCTCTGCCAAAACCACTTGGAGGCTGTGGTGTGCAGTAGTAACACCTCCCTGTGGCTGCGATTCTCCTGGGTGTGTGCGTGTGCTCACGTGCTCCATAATCCCTGGAGAGGAGTTCTTGTGTGTCACTGTGAAAGTATCTCTCTTTGCCCCCAGGTGGCTCCACCCCTGCACACATCAGCATGTGAGTCAGCTGGAGTACAACATGGGCTCGCGCAGTGTGCTGGGGCTTCTGGAAGAGACATGGCTTTGGAAGAACAGGCCAAGGGCAGGTAACTCAGGCTGAGTGAAGGTTTTCAGGAGTTAGTAACAGATTGCGAAGCCAAGGCTATTCCAGGCAGTAGAGCGCATGGCATGTTCTGGGAATTGTCAGCCGTGCATGTAGATGGAGAGGTGTGGTGACACATGAAATGGCGCCGAATCAGGGAGGGCTCTGAGACCACTCTAGGGGTGCTTTCTGGGGATGGGAATGACATGAGTAGACTGGCAGGTTAGAAGCCATGCTGTGGCATTTAACTGGAGACACAGCACGGGGTCAGATTGGAGAGGGGAGCAGTAAGGAGTCTTTTGCGATAGCCTGGAAGAGTCAGGCTGAAGGCCTTGATGAAGGCGATGGCAAAAGTATGGAGTGGACGTCAGCGTGGGAGGTAAGGGTGCCAGCATCAGATTTGGGTGAAGTGGACTTGTTTGAGCTGGGTGATCAGCAGTGCCTTTCACTGACCCAGCATATGACACAGGTAGAGTGGATTTGGGGTGGGGGGAGGAAGGAGATGATGGCAAGGAGGGGTCAGAGAGGACAGGAGGTGCCAAACCACACTGTAGGTTCTCTAACAAATGAGGGACAGGCAGAGGACCCATGGTCTCTAACTCCTCTTGATGGTCAAGGGCACAGGTCATGTGAAAAGGGGAGTCATCGGCATTTGGTGAAGGGAGCCCTTTCTTTCAGAAAGCCAGTTTTTGCTGGACACTCTGGGTTCAGGTTCTCAGAATTCTTTATTGTGAACAGAGCAGATCACAAGGGGCATTTTGGAAATGACATACTCTGTCCAGGTATTGTAGGAAACGTTCTAAATTTTAATAGTCTTCCTTCTGGGAAAGGATGATTTCACAGAGTTGAGTAGCTTTACAAGTGCTAGTGGTTGGAAGCTTCCAGATGAAGCTTCAATTAGTAGTTTAAACCAGAAAACAATGTGGACGTGTTTTAAGGAGATGTATGTTTAAATAATTTAAGGTTTCTTTTGTTTTTTGTTGTTTTAAAGAGTGCGATTATAGGTCACATGTAGTAATAGACTTTAGAAGACAAACTTGAAATTGTTACCTTCAGTCTGACAAGTATCCGATTGAAGTGTAGCTTGTGGTTTAGAACATGCTCATTGCTGTCTCTGCATGTGTCCGGTAGGGAGCCTTCCAACAAGGCAGTCGTGCGGTCCCAGGGGCTTGGCAGTTGGGGAGATGGCAGGGTTTTCTTGACTTCGACTTCTGAACTGACACTCATACGGTTGCTTTTCTCTTCGTTTATTTGCTGACTGTCCTTTCCTCATCCTCCTGCACCTTCCCCCCTTGTATCTTTGTCTTTCTCCTGCTCCACTTCCATCGTGTCCTCCCCTCCGCAGCCTCTTCCTCCTCTTCTTGCTGTCCGAGTTGTTCAGTCAACTAAGCAGAATGTGGGACACTTCATTTCCTGTTCCTGTGTGTGCAGCTGAAGCTGGCGTGGACAGCGTTAGGCTGACACCGACAGAAGGCGTTCTGGATCTTGTCCCTGTGTAATGTGTGATGTGTTACCGTTGTTGTCAGTTACTACAGCTCATTAGAGTGAGCAAGTGTGTTTCTGTTGTCATGGTAAGAAGGCTGGTGATGGAGAGGTGCTGAGGCTGCACCTCCTGCCCTCAGGGCTGCTCGGGAGCCGGGGAGAGTTCATTAGGTGGCAGGCCACGCCCAGGTCCTGGGGAAAGGGCAGGAGGCTGATGGCCCTGGTGGGCCACTGTCACGGAGAGGGAGTGAACGGAGAACTTCCCGATTTGATCAGTTAGCAGAGCCCAGGGTTGGTTTCCATGACAGTAGCACATGGAATCCTGACTTGTTATAGTTCTTCTCTTGAAGGAAAGAAAACCCAGAAAGTTCTTTGACTTTTGTTATACTAAAAGGTGTCATCACACTGTGTATCAGTTTAGAAAGAAGGGCAGGAAATGTGTCTGGCCTTGGGACATTTGTTGCACCTCTGCACTTAACTACTGATGTTAGAGTGGTGTAGGCGTGTGTGCAGTCTGTTGAGCATAATGGTTTCAGAACTTGGCCTTTCTTGGAAACCA
>NW_007754688.1:0-394 GCF_000696425.1 Galeopterus variegatus | reverse complement strand
CCAGAAACCTGCTGCTGCCTCCTGGTGAGTCGGGTACCACCGCCACAGAGCTCGCAGGATGTTCACCTCTCTGGGGACCAGTGGCTTTGTGGCACAGGATTCAGAATCTGGTTTTTGGCCAGGTGCATCTTTTCTGTTTCCTACCATAGTAGGGTAGGACCCATAGTGTAGGAAGTTGTGAAGATGTACGGAAGGTGTTAAAAAGATTACGGGAGCTACAGATGGCAGTTGTCTGCTGCAGCTCTCCATGGGACCCTGTAATAGACAGCTGATTATTGGGTTTTCAGCTGTGCAAGACCTTTGGTTTACCTGTGTCTTTCATCTCTGATACCAACTTAACAGCACCTGCTGCTACCATGTAACCTGTTCTCTTTGAAACAGAGGTTGGTTTCTT
>NW_007754687.1:13089-13555 GCF_000696425.1 Galeopterus variegatus | reverse complement strand
GAAAATACATGGGATAATTCTAATTTTTTTGAATTTGTTGAGACTTGATTTGTGACCTAATCTGTGATCTATCCTGTTGAATGATCCATGTGCTGATGAGAATAATGAATATTCTGAGGTTGTTGGATGGAATGTTGTGTAGATATCTGCCAATTCTAATTGGTCTAGAGTGTTGTTTAGAATTGGTCTAGAGTATTGTTTAGATCTTGTGTTTCTCTGCTGATTCTTTGCCTACATGATCTTTCTAATACTGACAGTGGGGTGTTCAGGTCCCCTGCTTTTATGGTATTAGTGCCTATTTCCTTCTTTAGGTCTAATAGAGTTTGTTTTATAAATCTGGCTGCTCCAACATTGGGTGCGTACATATTTATGATTGTTATGTCTTCTTGATAGATCAGTCCTTTTATCATTATGTAGTGTCCCTCATTATCTCTTTTTATGGTTTTTAGTTTAAAGTCTACTTTGT
>NW_007754687.1:5689-12089 GCF_000696425.1 Galeopterus variegatus | reverse complement strand
CGCGCTCCAGCTCGTTTTTCTTTTCTGTTTGCTTGGAAGATCTTTTTCCATCCTTTCACTCTTAGTCTATGTGTGTCTTTATAGGTCAAGTGAGTCTTCAAGACAGCATATTGTTGGGTCCATCTTTTTAATCTGGTCAGTCAGTCTGTGTCTTTTCAATGGGGAGTTTCAGCCCTTTACATTTAGAGCTATTATTGAAATTGAGCTGGCTCAGGGTGATTTATTCCTAGCATTTTCCTGATTTTTCGTTTAGATGTCTTAAGTATCTTTAGTTCCTTTCTAATTTTCTGCTTGTCTTCTGTATTTGTTGGTTCCTTGAAATGATAGATAAATTATTTTTTTCTCTTTTGTTAGCATTTTTGTTTTGCTGGTAGGTATTGTTCTTTATTGTGTATTCATGGCAGTCATAGTTGTTTTTGTGGAACCAAACCCAGTACTCCCTTGAGAATTTCTTGTAGGGATGGTCGTGTGGTAGTGAACTCCTGCAGTTTTTGTCTGTCTGAGAAATATACTATTTTTCCTTCATTTTGGAAGGATAACCTTGCTGGGTAAAGTATTCTTGGCTGGTAATTTTTGTCTTTTAGTGTTCTGAATATATCATCCCATTTTTTTCTGGCTTTTAGGGTTTCTGACGAAAAGTCTGATGTTATTCCGTTTGAACTCCTGCAGTTTTTGTTTGTCTGAGAAATATACTATTTGCCCTTCATTTCGGAAGGACAGCCTTGCAGGGTAGAGTATTCTTGGCTGGCAATCTTTGTCTTTTAGTATTTTGAATATATCATCCCATTCCTTTCTAGCTTTTAGGGTTTGTGATGAAAAGTCTGATGTTAGCCTGATTGGGGCTCCCTTATAGGTGATTTGACGCTTCTCTCTTGCAGCTTTTAAGATTCTCCCTTTGTCTCTGAGTTTTGCCAATTTGACTATAACATGTCTTGGAGAAGGCCTTTTTGGGTTGAATATGTTTGGAGATCGTTGAACTTCCTGGATCTGAAGATCTGTGATTTTTCCTATACCTGGGAAGTTTTCTGCCATTATTTTGTTGAATATGTTTTCAAAGCAATCTCCGTTTTCCTCCCCTTCTGGAATACCCATGACTCGGATATTTGAGCGCTAAAGTTTATCTGATATCTCTCTCAGATTTTCTTCAATGTCTTTGATTCTTTTTTTCTTATTTTTTGTCTGCTTGTGTTATTTCAAACAGCCCATCTTTAAGTTCAGAGATTCTCTCTTCCACTTCCGCAAGCCTCCTGGTTAAACTCTCCATTGTGTTTTTTATTTCGCTGAATAACTTCTTCAGTTCGGCAAGTTCTGCTACATTTTTTTTTCAGGACATTGATTTCCTTGTATATTTCCTCTTTCAGGTCCTGTATACTTTTCCTGTTTCATCATGATGTCTAGATGAGTTTTCTTTTATCTCATTCAGTTTCCTTAGAATTATCACCCGAAATTTTTTGTCAGTCATTTCAAGGGCTTCTTGTTCTATAGGATCTAGACTTTGAGATTTATTAACTTTTGGTGGTGTACTTTCTTGATTTTTTGTATTTCTGTTATCTTTTTTTTGATATTTATTCATTGTGGCAGGGGGTTTCACAGTCCACCAGTTTGAGACTATTGACTAACTTAGATGTTGCTGTGGTTGCCAGTTTGGTATGGCTACCTCCGTGACTGCTCAGTTGGCTTCTAGTGCCTTGTGTGTGTGGTTGCCTTGGGTCTTAGGCCTCTCCAGGGAGCCACCTCTCTGGTCAGCTTGTACTCTGCTGGGCTGCTGGATCACTGGGCGGTACCGCAGGGTGTGTGGTCTCTGCCGGACTTCTCCCTGTTCTGTGCACTCTGGCCCGGGCTGCTGGATCACGCAGTTGTGGCCCCAGAGGGTGTGTGGTTTCTGTCAAGTCTCTGCCTCCCTAGCCGGATGTCTCCCCACTCTGTGTGCACTAGGCTGGGCTGCTGGATCTCGCAGTGGCGGCCCCACAGGGTGTGTGTTTTCTGCCATGTCTCCGCCTCCCTCCAAACTGGGTGCAGAATCCCCACCTGCTGGCCAGAAAGCCCCCTCACATTTGCCAAGGCTACGCTCCAGAGCCAGGACAGTTGGAAGAGCTCGTTCACAGACAGCAGGGTTGCTTCCTCGGTTAAGTTTAACAGCCCTTTGGAAAGTGAGCTTCCAGGGCCTACTTGCTAAGACTCCTCAGCCACCTTACCATCCCTGCTTCATCTCATTACCTAAAATATCATTTAAAACAGAAGTAAAACCATTTGTTTTCTCCCTATTTTATTCACTCCAAATTTAATAACTTTAAGTATCCTTATGATTATTATGGCAATGTGGCTATTTTTATAAGTTCAATGAAAATTAACTCTCTGTGACAGGATATAATTTGGCTATAAGATAGCATGTCTCTTCTAAGCTGCTGACCCCTCTTTCATGTTGCCTTAATTTGGCCTAACTGCTGCTTCATCCTACTGTTCATCTCCCCTCCCCCCCCATGTGGGGCAGAACATCACCTGGGGATGAGCCTTCCCAGCACTGTGGGATTTATACAAAGAAAAGTAAGACCTTTTCAATCAAGATATTGATCATCAATGCTTTTATGAAGAATGTCTTGATTATTAAGGGGGAAATAACATCTTCTCTACAAAAGTAGGTCTCTAAGTTTTCCTGGCCTTAAAGAGGGTGTTTGTAACTTGGATGAGACATTCTGTTCCTGAACAAAAGACTTGTAATTGATCAAAAATTATACAAAAGACTAGATGCTTTGGAAGCAGTAATGTCCTGGACAGGTGAACATTATCAAACTCTCTGGACTCAGAATCAACTATTATAAAGAGCAGAATCCCATTCTGGCGTTTCAACTATTGGTAATTACACCTAATTCACGGCACCCGGAATGATGCCTATGCAACAGCTGAGAGATGATGACATCAGTTCTCACCTGAAGTAAATTAAAAAGACTTGCCATGCTAAAGGATACTAACTTTGCTTTAAATGCTTTTGTCTTAACTGTGAAAACCTGATCTATAGCTTTTGCTTTTTCCATTAAATAAATAAAACGGGGGAGAGTTGGAGTATACATAAAGCAAATGTATTTCACAGGGCCTGGTTTTCCAAAGTCTTGCAGTTTCAAATGTTAACCTTGCAAAGGACAGGAAATTTTCCCCAGGCTATAGTCTCTGTTGTAAGATAATGAATTGTAACACAACAAAGTTGCTGGCTCAAAAACAGGTTACTGATTGATATGTAAAGATACTGGGAAATTACTGTAAGAAGAGAATGTTTGTTAAAATCAAGCTTTTGTTGGTGGATCAACTTAACTTCTTGCAAATTGCATTATGGAATGTCACCTTGCTTGTCTTACTGAGTGTTACCAGCTTCTATTGTTAAACTTGTTAAACTATACTTAGCAAAAACCCCACCTATGTTCTCTTCCTGAAACTTCCTGGTCTGGGGAATAAATTTGGGAAGAGAACCCCAATTCATGGTTAATTTCCCAAACGGAAGGAGTGCCTCTCTCTTGAGGGTTCCGGGAGATTAACCCCTTTTTGGGGCTTCTCCCTGCTCAGAAGAGATGGGCTTTGAGTAATCTTTGGTGGCTCTATCACCCAGGGGAAAAGGAGTGACAAATCCGTGGGAGGCAAAGCAACACCTTCTGCTCGATGTTGCTGCAAACTTAAAACTGTTCTTAAAAATAAAGTCTTTTTGGGCCGGCCCGGTGGCACATGCCACTTGGGAGCGCAGCGGCGCTCCTGCCGAGGGTTCGGATCCCACATACAGACCGGCCGCTCACTGGCTGAGCGAGGTGCGGGCTAGCCACCGAGGGTTGCGATCCCGTTGCCGGTCCCGGTCCGGTACGGGCGCGACACTGAGGGTTGCGATCCGTTGCCGGTCACGAAAAAAGACAAAAATAAATAAATAAATAAATAAATAAATACAGTCTTTTTTTAAAAGTACGTAATTTAAAGAATTCAGGGAAGTATTTATGGGCAAGGAATATTTCTGAACATTTTTGGATTTAAAAAATAAGATAAATGAAGGCAACATCATTTTCCTAGGTTGTGTGAGTGTGTGCCTGCCTAGATCTGGAGAAAGTTAGGTGAAAGGTGCTAACCACTGAATTTTAAACAGCATGTCCCTTCTCTCCTGTTTTCCATCCTAGAGCACTCACTCTAATGACAGGAAACAATGTCTCCTGAACACTAGAGGCTCCCTCACCCCCGAGACTGCCCTGCTGCTCACGTCTGCTACTTCCCTCAGTCAGTGCACAGAGGACTGACCTGTGCTGTGGCCTGGCCTGAAGGCTTTGAGCAGAAATATGACTGGTGAGCTGTCAAAGTCCTGGATGCTAAATATTTGGATTCACTAACTTTCAATATGTGAAAATGGAATATAAAAGGAAGTTAAAACAAGCTCAGCATTTTACAACCTTAGTTTCAATGCAGGTTTCAAGGTCTATAGAAAGAGACAGTCACTTTATTGTATTTGGAGAATGAAATAGTTTTGCAAAGAAAAAAAGATAAAACAGTATGTGCCTCATGATTCCAAGATTGTTAAAGCAAAATAAGCCTGGAAGGGAATCTATCAAGGTGTCACCAACCTTCAGGGCTCTAAAACTTTGCTAGCTGCAGTGTTATTTGGTACAGAATTCATTGAAAACAATTTGGCAATACCTATCAAAATTACAAGTTTGGGATCTGCCTGGTAGCCCAGCTGGTTAGAGAGTGGCCTTGTAACACCAAGGTCAAGGGTTCAGATCCCCGTACCAGCCAGAAGCCAAAAATAAAAAATTTTAAAAAATACTATGAATTCATGTACCCTTTGATGCAGCAATTCCGTTGCTAAGGGTATTTTATGATATAGTCACATTTACAAGATAATATACATGCAAGCGTACTAGTGCAGCATACTGTGAAAAAGTTTGAAAATAAATTAAAACTTCCACCAGGGGGAACTTGTTAAATAATTATGATATTTGACTTAATATTATGTAACTATAAGAAAGAGGAAACTCTTCATGAACTCATGGAATAAACTCCAAGATATATTTTAGTTGAAAAGCTTAGATACGTATGTATTAAATGGTTTGTGTTTTGTATGCTACTTGCTTTAAATAAAAGGGGAGAAAAGAGTATGCATACTTTTATGTATTTTATCATCTATATAAATGTGGTTGCCTCCAGAGGGAGAAAATGGGTTGGAACTAGGAGTTTTTTAAATTGTGTACTCTTTTTGTACCTCTTAAATTCAAACCATGTAAGTGACTTTTTATAATTTAAACATTTTAAAATTAATAATTAAAAATAGTACCAACCTGCTAGAGTGCAAACTTCATGGAGGTAAAGGACTGTATGTGTCTCATATGCAGTTCTATTCACAGTGCCCAGCACAGTGCCTGGTACAGAGGAGCCACTTAATTAACAGCTGAATGAGTAAATGAATTGCTAATATTTTAGTGGTGAGATTCCAGGGAATTTTTTGTAATTTAAAAATATTTTCTCATACACGGGCATTGATTTTTACAATCAGAAATACAGTTTTGAAGTGGAAGGGAAAGACTCAGATGCAGTAGATCCCCTAGACCCAGGCAAGTGCTCTTAGAGTATTGTTGTCAAAGTTTTCTAAGATCTCCTCCTGTTTGCAGGAACCAGCCAGCACTGGCAGAGCCATTGCAGCAGGGTGCCACAAACATGGACCAAGGTGCTTTCCAACCTTCGGTCACCCTCCCCGTCCCCCTCAAGAGGTGGACCAGATGCCCCAAGAAGCTGCAGCACTTGTGTCTGTGAGGTCATCCTGGCCCGGCCCCCGTGGCTGTGCCCTGGTTTCTGAGGGCCACAGGAGGACAGATAGCTTCCATTGGCTGGGGCAGTTTCTTTTGTGGAATCCTGCAACATTGGGCCACCAGATGGTGCTGACACCTGATTTGGAGTGACGCTCACTCAAGCGGGGCACAGGGCAAAGGCTAAATTCAGGGATTGGCCCCTGAGCCTTGAGCTTGAGTTCCCATGCAGCCATGTAGTGGGTCTCACCTGTCTGAGTTCTGACATTTTTTTCATGAAATTGTTTACATAGACAGAAACCCCACAAAAAATACTTGCTGGGGCTCACACATGTCAGGAGTAGCCCTGCTTTGATGTAAACACCTGTATTATTTGAAAGATTTCAATAAGAACAAGTAAAAGTACTTGACATTCTGACAAATCAAAGCAAATGTTTTATTCTAGAAGATAATGTTAGTAATTGGGAGAAAAGAGTTGATTGATTGTGATCAGAGCCCCTCCCACAAAAATCCAGAGTCAGGGAGCCCAGTGAGCTATACAGTGAGCTATTTTTACAGCTTTAAAAAAAATGTATGAGAAAATATTTGCAAAATACATATCTGACAAAGGACTAATATCCAGAATATATAAAGAA
>NW_007754687.1:3129-3540 GCF_000696425.1 Galeopterus variegatus | reverse complement strand
TCATGAGTGTATGCTGAGTGTGGAATGGGACATGTAGGTGGGCGTGGGAGAAGATGTGTGTGTTGGCACAGGCAGAGCAACAAAGGGCAACACGGAGTGGACTCTTCAGCCACTCATGGTTGGATCCAGCTGGGCACCAGGACACACATGCCAGTAACATGGCTGTGTGTGACAGGTGTAAGGACGCCTGCCTAATGTCTCCCATCACCACCCACAGCCTAATGGCCACACCATCGATCCTGTCAGTCCCTGTTGATCCACAGATTCTGTGGACCTGGTCTTCCCCCAAACTGAGCGAGAGCTCCCAGAACTAGACAGAATGGCCTGGATTTATTTTAGAAGAGAGTCACAGATGCACGGTGGGTGGGGATGAGAAAATCCAGTAGTCTGAGAGGGGGTGGAGGGAGGGGG
>NW_007754687.1:0-1097 GCF_000696425.1 Galeopterus variegatus | reverse complement strand
GCCTCAGGGGGTGGGTAGCGAGTAAGTTGTTGCTTTGTTACTTCCCATGAGAGCTGGTTGTCCAAAAGACTCTGGCATGTCCTCTCTCTCTTGCTTCCTCTTACCATGTGGTCTGCTTGTACCCGCTGGCTGCCTGCCGCTTTCCGCCAAGAGAAGCAGCAGCCTGAGGCCTGCATCAGATGCAGCCATCCCAGAATCGTAAGCCAAATAAACTTTGTTCTTTATAAATTACCTACTTTCAGGTATTCTGTTATAAGGAACAGAAAGAGATAGAAAAAGTGAGCCCTCACAGATACAGAATCTTGATCTTGGACACCCCACCCTCCAGAACTGTGAAAAATTAACATTTACTATTTAAGCCATCCAGTCTATGATATTCTGTTATAGTGCTCTGACAGACTTAAGATATGGGATTTGGGAGAGGATTAAATGAGATCATATATGGAATGTTCTTAGAACGGTGCTTAGCACATAGGAAGCTATTCATATTCTTATATACTTTCAAATTATTTTGTCTAAAGCTATGTTTTAGGTTAAGTGTTACACTATTAGTGCAGGGTAATAAAGGTTAAGAAACTTAGAATAGGATAGCATAGACACAGACAATCAAATGAAAAAGAAATACAAATGTCCAGTAAAGATTTGACATTTTGCATTTTGTATAACAAAGGAATATGAAATAAAACAGCTATGAGATTAGTCTTTTTCTCACTGGGGAACATTTTTCAATGGATAATACTCAGTAGGCTGTGGGGAAACACGAACTCTCAAGCATTGTTGATGAAGAGTACAAATTTGTTCACCATTTTAGAAGAAAACTATGGCAATGTTTATCTACATATTACGCCAATAATCTCAATCCAAGGAGACCAGCAATACTTACGGGAGCTGTAAAAATATATTCATTTCTTCATTGGTCAAATATGTACCTATCACCTATTTGGTGCCAGCTGAAGTCATTGATTGATGGCGCTTAAGAGAGATAATCAATCAAATGTTATCATTTCAGTTAACTGTAAGTATTGTTGAGAAAAAGAAAGCCAGCTTTTGAGGCAAAGGATTATGGGATGGGGATAGGGGAATTTTATGGGTGAAAG
>NW_007754686.1:6985-7866 GCF_000696425.1 Galeopterus variegatus | reverse complement strand
TTTTAAAATTTTTACTTATTTATTTATAATAAATACATTCTAAAATTCAACATTCCTTCATCATAAGGCTTAAAAAAATAGATATGGAAAGAAGGCAACTAAACACAATAAAAGCCTTATATGATAAATTCACTGCTAATATCTTCCTGAATGGGGAAAAGTTGAAAGGTTTCCCCTTAAGGTCAGGAACAGGACAAGGATGCCCTCTCTCACCCCTCCTATTTCACATAGTATGGAAGTATTTGTCAGAACAATTAAATAAGTGAAAAAATAAAGGGCATACAAATATTAAAGGATGAAATCAAATTGTCTCTGTATCAGCCCGTCTTGTGTTGCTATAAAAGAATACATGAGACTGGGTAATTTATACAGAAAAGAGTTTTATTTGCCTTATGATTCTGGGACAGTTGCATCTGGTACAGGCCTCAGGCTGCTTCTAGTCATGGTGGAAAGTGGCAGGCAGCCAGCGTGCACAAGTATATCACGTGGAGAGGGGAAGCAAGACAGAGAGAGAGGAGGTGCCAGGGTCTCTTAAACAACCGGCTCTCATGGGAACTGCTAGAGCGAGAACTCACTCATTATTCACCACCCCCCAGGGAGAGTGTTAATCCATTCTTCTTCCCCCATGACTCATACAGCTCCCAACACAGCCACATTGGAGATCAGATTTTTATGAGTTTTGGGGGACAACACATCCAAACTCTATGTCTCTATTTGCAGATGACATGGTTCTCTCTATATAGAAAACCTGAGAGACTCTACCAAAAAACTCTTAGATCTGATAACCAAATTCAATAAGACTGCAGGATATGTCAATGTAAAAAATCAGTAGTGTTTCTGTACTGTCACCACAAACTAAAAGAAAAATAAATCAAGAAAGC
>NW_007754686.1:4744-5240 GCF_000696425.1 Galeopterus variegatus | reverse complement strand
TGGAGAGAAAAACTCATCAATGCTCATGTAAGATTTAAATTTTTTAGACATTTTATGTTTCCAACATTGCAGACAGCTTCTGTCTTTTAATAGTTAAGTATGTAGAGTGATTCATCTTGTAAAAACCTGGGGATTTCTACCAGAGATATTGTAGGAAAGTTTTCTCAGGCTCACAGATGAACCTGTCCTTGGGGGCCTGATATGTGACACAGTGGATCCTGCAATAAGTCTGTCAGTTCAGCAGTGAATTCAGGCAAAGGAAGAGCTGTGCTCTTGGTGCCATGGATGACAGGGGGCCACTCCTTCAGGGTCAGTGATGCTGAGAGCCCAGGGGAAGTGAATCACATGGAGCTATCTGTGAGTAACCTCAGCGATGCGGTTTGGACACTGGTCACCTACTGAGTATACACAGATTCCTGTGGATGCTCCAAACTTGGCTCAGTTTGGGCAGGGACTAATATTTGTTTATGAGAATTGTTGGGCTCACTTGACACTC
>NW_007754686.1:1749-2706 GCF_000696425.1 Galeopterus variegatus | reverse complement strand
TTAGCATTCTCGGCAGAGCAGGGTGGCTCCCTTCATATTATTCTTGAGGGAGAAAACACACTTTCATATCTTCCCTAAATTAATACCTTCAAATATCTGCTGTTTCTACCTTCTCCCACTTTTTACACTTGTTCTTGGCAGTTTGGTGTGAAAGAAACTATTCCACCATTTAACAAGTTAGAAATTTCAAAAAATAATTTAGTGAATAATTTGAAAGAAAAACTATTGTTGGAAAGATTGGATCTGCATAATCAAGAGATGAAGCAAAATGATTATGATTACTAATAATTATTGAGTGCTTGCTATGTTTGCAAGTCAAAATTATAAGCACTTTATAAGTGTGTACTCACTTAATTCTTACAACAACCTGATGCTATAGTTACTCCTTTATATTCCTTTATTAAAGATGGGAAAACCAAGAGAGGAACATTTTAGAAACTTGCCATATTTACACAGCTTATTTAAGCTAAAATTCAAACCAAGGATGTGTGGTTCTAATACACATCTTCTATGGTGGGAGAAACTAGTATTTCAAAATCCCTTTTATTGAGCTTTCTCTCATATTTTCCCAATAATCGATCAGTGCCCTGGACATGAGGAAGCAGCTGGATCAGTTTATTCTCTTTGTTCAGGGATGTCACCCTGTGTGAGGTGATCTCTTCTAATGTGCTGCATCTTCAGCCTCCAGGATGCTGATTGTGGGAGTGAAAACTCTCCCGACCCACTGAGACCCAGAACAACAGAAGGAAGATAAGTTTAGCTTCTCACGTCCATTCATGTGCTGGACTGAGGCAAACACCTATTCTAAGCCAGGGACTATCCGATTGATAAGGCCTTTTATCTGTAGCCAATGGCGCTTGAAAAATGCTGTAAAGTCATCTAAGGTTGAGATATGTTTGGACTTTTGGTTCCAAAGCAGATTCATTCACAGCTTCCTCCCCAGTGTCTGTAGTTAGT
>NW_007754686.1:0-1085 GCF_000696425.1 Galeopterus variegatus | reverse complement strand
ACAATTTGTTTACAAAGAATGTGCTGCACCACCCCCAACCAGACCTGAGGTGAGGGGGCCTGACTGACCTATTCTATTTTCTCCACAGTCTTAAAGGATAGTAAAAATATAGATCAACAGAGAAGATATATTTGAAACCCATTATTTGTGGTTTTATTTGGTGAATTAATTAAAAAATGTAAATACACCTTGGGAAAAAAAATTTGGAGGCAGGAAGTCACAAAGGGATGCTTTTGCTATGCTATGTGAAGTTTTCACTGCTGTGTGCCTCCTTTTTGAAAGGTATTATCTATAGCTGTGTTTATAAAGTGTCTGTAGCCCATTTCTGTCTCACCATTGCACAGAGGTCTTGAGGTGCAGAAGAACACTAATCCGGAACTATGGACAAGGAGACTTATCCACACAGGGTCTGATTTAGATGATGAGTTTTTAGATTTCAATCTGTCACCATAACGGAAAATTATGTGAGGGTCGTGGGGGTAAAAATTAGTATATTTTGCAGGTGGTAAGAATGTGGGTTTATATCACCAAAGGGTAGACAGTTTCCAATTATATTCTTTGAGATGGTTATAATAAAATCTCCCATCCTACAAGATCTTCTAAATGTGATGTAGATAATTCATATATTGATCCCATTGGCATATTTCCCCCTGCAGAGCTAGGAATATGTCTGGAGCTGACACACCCCTCGAGCCTGTTCACAAACACTTTACATGCTGGTCTATGAGCTAGGTAAACAGAAAAAAGGTTCCTGGAGTCTTATTTGAAAAGAAGAGTCTTTGTGCAGCACACACACACATCTAAGAGCTAGGCAGTCCACAGAGAAACTCCAAAACTCAACTGGTACTGGCAAAGTCCAAAGAAAAACTGAGCAGCTACCAGCAGAGTAAACATGTTCTATTTTTAGATGCAAGCTCTCCCAGCCAGCTTCTGCTTCGCAAACTGAAGAACACACAATAGGAACAAACTAAAAAGATACATGGGTGGGGCTGGCCCATGGCTCACTCGGGAGTGTGCAGCGCCTGCAGCGCTGAGGCTGTGGGTTCGGATCCTATATAGGGATGGCTGGTGTGCTTACTGGCTGA
>NW_007754685.1:7063-7866 GCF_000696425.1 Galeopterus variegatus | reverse complement strand
AAAAAAAAAAAAAAGATATCCTATCATTTGCAGAAACATGGATGGAACTGGAAACCATCACATTAATAAAGTCAGGCACAAAAAGACAAATACTGAATGATACCATTCATAGGTGGAATCTAAAAAAAAAAAGTGGTTCGCATAGAAGTAGACAGCAGAATAATGGTTACCAGAGGCAGAGGGTAGCGAGCTGGGGGAGGAGGAGGAGGAAAAGAGGTGGACTAATGGGTACAAAACTATGTTATCTACCCTAAGCGAATCATTGTGCAGTATATGCATGTACTGAGACAACACACTGTACCCTACAAATATGTACAAATAAATGTTAAAATATTTTGAAAAATAGTCTAATTTCCTATTGTGAAAATTTTTTAAAAAGGTAGAAAAGATAAACTATTAATTAAAATTTAAAGCTCTTAATGCCAGTCCAGGGTGGATATCTTTCCTTGTTTGACTGCTCTTGTAGTCACTTTGTGTGATATACTTCAGCACCTGGGTATATATTGTTCTCTTGCTGTTAGCTCGGTATCTTTTCTCTCCATCTCTATTTTGAGTTCATTAAAGCTAAATATTTCTTTTCCAGTCCCATGTTTCAGGGAACATAGCTGATAATTAATAAGTGCTAGTTAACTTGAATTCTACCAACCATATGTTACTTTCCATGAAGAATTAGCTACAATATTTATAGGAGGCAGAAATTGATCAAAATTGATTTAACTAATATTTATGAGATTACTGGGTATAAAATAGAAGACATTTGGGCCGGCCTGGTGGCGCACTGCTACAGTGCGCTGCTTGGGAAG
>NW_007754685.1:4494-5575 GCF_000696425.1 Galeopterus variegatus | reverse complement strand
TATTTACATAGCATTTACATTATATTAGGTATTCTAAGTAATCTAGAGATGATCTAAAGTATAAGGGAGGATGTGCCTAGGTTACAGGCAAATACTATATAATGGACTTGAGCATCTATGAATTTTGGTATCTGCAGGGATGATAACTGTATAAGCCAGATCCTACTATGTTTTGAGATATAAGCTTTTGTAATTTTTTCAGGTTATAAATTAGCATTGTTTAATTTTCCTAATCTAACGGTACATAGTTGACAAAGTTCAAATTCAGAATTCATCGGTGCCACTAACAAAAGGTTACATACACAAAAAATTACAGATACATAATTTAATACCCAAATTGACTTTTCTATGAAAAATTTTCTGTCCTGGTGATAAACATGATCATGTGTCTTTATATTATTTTTGACTTTCAATTGATGTAGTATTGCTTTGAATTATGACAACAACGCAATTTATAATGGTATTTCCCCCTGTCCTCTTCCTATAGGGAAAGAACATGAAACCTTGGAGCTTATTAGCACATAAATTTAGAGCAGCTCTTCCTGCCCTAAGACATCTTAGCATTCTGAGAAAACTAATGAACCCAGAAAATCCTCCTCTGAGAAGCAGGACTCAGGGAACTGTAAATCTTTCACATTAATGTAGGAATACTAAGTGCCAAGTGGCATGCCCAAAGGCATACAGTCAGTGAAAGGAGAACCGTAGTAGCTTCCTCATTCCCACTATACTCCTCTAATCCTAGGCCTCATTGTCTGTGCTCACTGGAGGATTATAGCTTTGATTTGTTTGTACTCTTTATAAAGAGCACACTGTGTACATTTACAAAGAGCAAGATTACATTAATCTCGTGCAATTCTTTTGAGGTCTCAAAAGAGGATTTTGGAATTCTATCTTCTGAAATTAGAATAAATTAAAAATTCTTCATGACATAGGATAAAAGAACCCAAAGAAAGGTAAATGAACCAGAAAAAACAGCAGGAACATGGATAAGCTAAATATTTTAAGTAGTAGATGAAAAACTTCTTTGAAGAAAACAGCAACATGGATGCAAAATTCCCAAATCCTTTTTAAGCAGTAAATC
>NW_007754685.1:0-2200 GCF_000696425.1 Galeopterus variegatus | reverse complement strand
AATCTCTGGGTATGGGTGGAGATTCTCCTTCAGCCATGCCATATTGAAATTTATTAAAACTTACCCAACTTTTTAATCTTAAGCATTCAAGTTACTTCGTGTTTGTGGGAATATGAGGTTATCAAGAAAGTCAGAATCTGCATTTTCTATTACTGTGATATTAAGCCCATTCCTCAGTGGTCTTTCCCTGGTGAGGTGGGTCTGGGAAGCACCTGATATGCAAGATTACAGCAATACTCTAATAGGTATTGATGGAGTTTGGATGTGTTGTCCCCTCTAAAACTCATGTGGAAATTTGATTCCCAATGTGGCAGAATTGGAAACTGATTGAGTCATGTTGGGCAGATCCTTCATGAATGGATTAATGCTCTCCCTGGGGGAGAAGGTGTAGTGAGTGAGTTCTCGCTGTATTAGTTCCTGTGAGAGCCGGTTGTTTAAAAAGACTCTGGCACCTCTTCTCTCTCTCTTGCTTCCTCTTGCCATGTGATCTGCTCGTACTTGCTGGCTGCCTGCCACTTTCCACAATGAGTAGAAGCAGCCTGAGGTCTGTGCCAGANTTCTTTGAAGAAAACAGCAACATGGATGCAAAATTCCCAAATCCTTTTTAAGCAGTAAATCAAGAACCACTTAGCATTACAACCAGCCTAAAAGGTAGGCAGCTACGTATGCTAGAAAATCTGTAGGACTCATTTCTAAAAATTTTGAGTGGTGAAGACAGTCCTAAGTGCAAGAATGGGGATGGATTGGGCTCCGTCAGTCTCTGGGGGGAACATCTACTCAGTACTTGTGTCTCATATCAGACCTACTCAATTTATTGTAAACATGCTTATAGTACCTCTTTGTTCATTTTTTTTTTTTTTTTTTGGCAGCTGACCCATACAGGGATCCTAACCCTTGACCTTGGTTCTACAAGGCGGCACTCGAACCAACTGAGCCAACTGTCCAGCTGGCTTATAGTACCTCTTTAGGATGAAAAATTATGTTATCTAGCCTGAAATCTCCATGAATCAACTTCTCCTCATTGTCATTATCTGGCAAGTTTTTCATTAGCCACTCAGATAGCTGTTTCATGGCAGGAATGTCCTGATGAGCTGCAGCTTGATATTGATTTGTCCAGATTGATACCTAAAGAGATATAAATAAGAAAAATAATAGAGCTAAAAGTAGAATGTAAGATCCAGCAATTATATAACAAAATTCAATTATATCAAATTTCGTTTTACTCCTAAATGCTCAAGACGCTTATATCAAACTAGAAACCTAAACATTTAAGTCTCTTTTCCATCTAGTTCCATTTTACTTACCTTACTTTTCTCAGGGAAAAATATACTGGCCTAGATGTCAAGTGATGTGGGTTCTAGTCTTTACTCAGCAACTATTTTATGGAAGAAAAAAAATGCATACATATACATACATGTGCACAAATAATTAGGCATAGACAATTTCTAGAAGGGATCACAAGAAATAAGCAACCCTTGAGAAAGGGAAACTGGTGTCCAGGAAAAGGGAGATTTTTACTTTTCAATCTTCTAAATGATATTATAGGTATGAGTAGGTGAAAAGACTATTATATTGTTCTTAGAAATGAATGCAAAGAAATCAACTTCAAAGTCCTCCAAAAAGTGGGACCATATTATTTACTATATTATATATCTCTCTCCATTTCCCAAGGTATAGTGCAATAGAGCAAAGAACTTTACTTCTGGAGTCATACTGATCTGGGTTTAAATTATGTGTAAGCTGCTTACTTGTGTATTACCTGATCAGGCATAAAGTGCCATACTCTCTAAACCTTAGTTCCTTTCTCTCTCTCAGCCCCCCAAAATGACATGCTCGCAAAGGGAAACAGTCCCATACACATCTAGTCTTGCTTTCCTTTGATTTGAAATGCTCACCATCTCTTCTCCAACACTCTAAATTTTATCTTTCCTTAAATACTCATTGCAAGGCATATCTCTCCCAAGAAGCTTTCCCCACCTAAGCAAGGACATACCAGTCTCCACCCTCCAGATGGCACAGCTTTTGTGATGAGTACCAAACAATTTACTACTAGATTATATACTCTTTTATACATTCTCAAATTTCATGTACATGAGATTCGTGTATAGATCTCTCAGAAATGCTCACAAGTTCTTTTAGGGGAAGAACCTATTTCTATTTTCTTGATATTTAACACAATACTCAGCAGGTATTAAACACA
>NW_007754684.1:6295-7868 GCF_000696425.1 Galeopterus variegatus | reverse complement strand
TTTAGCTAAAATCAGTTCAGATCAAAGCTAAAATCAGAGAGAAGCCAACTCCCTGGTTGAAGTAAATGTCATAAATTTGCATCAGCAGTGTGGTCAAAGTACTACCTGTTCATAAAGTCAAGGAATATACAAATTATCATAAATTTCCTTTGTTGAATGAACTTTCCCCCCAACTCACCTCACTAGAAAAGGCTGAATATTTTAATTCCTACAATTTTAATGTTAAGAATCCTAAGGGCACATTTAAAAGGTCATATAGTTTGTGAATGGGAATGAGCCTTGAACCATGCTTTTGCCTTATTACGGTGTCAGTCAAGGGGGCTATAATCTAAAATATTCTTGGTTAAATCTCAGAGTTGGGAGCATACATTTAAAATCTACAGAGATGATTAACACTGTTAGTTTCCTTAAGAGTCAAGGCAAGTTTTTAAAGCTTGTCTAAGAGGTTTGATTTTAAATATTTCTTAGATGAAATAGTCCCTGAGTCTCAAATGCTCAGATGTAGAAAGAAAAAAATAAGAGACCTGTTCACCTATTCACATTTGAGTTTTTAGGAAAGCAGAAAGACTTATGGAGGTATGGTCTTTAATCAGACTATATTTCTGATCCAGTAATGAAACTAAGTAACCAATGGAAAGACAGCCTAGTTTATCCATCATAATCAGTTGAATCTCCAGGGATCTGAAAAGTTAAGATTTTTGGATTTTAGAGAGCAGGGCAAGGAAGGGATGGAAGCTTTCTATGTTAAGCAGAATTTTAGCTTTTTAGAAGTTTCAGTTAGTTTTTTTTTTCCTTACTAATAAAGCAAATATCAATGGAACTCCTCTTTTCTCCTACTCCATCCTACTCTCCTCCAAAATGCATTTGTAATCCCACCTGCCCAACAGCTAATCTGTTATTACTTTCCCATGTTCTCCCAGACATTATGTGTTTGAATAGTCACTGGAACAAATATTTTTGTGAATAGCTTAGGTAAGTTTCAAAAGAATGAGGGAGGTTAAAATATGATGAGAATCCCAGGGAAATACCAGTCAGAGTAAGTGGTAGGGGAGACGTAAGGGGAGGTCATGAGAAGAAAAACAGTGAAAATCCTACTGCAGTCTTCCTTGTCAAACACATTTAATTAGTTGTAGAAAGGTTGTTGCTTTGCACCCCACAGATTTGTCACCCNTAAATTTAATTTAATACTTCTAATTACCCTATCCGATATATATTTTAATGCTTACTGCTTTGCAGATGAAGAAACTGAATGAATTGAAGTTTTCTTGCCCAATTCCTCTAGGGCTTATACTCAAAACTGATGCTTCACAACCACTATCACGACTTCACTTCACTACCAGCAGGGGAGTGGTAGAGCTCATCTTCAAATCTATATTTAGGATTTCAGAGCCCAGTCTTTCATTCACCGTGATATGCCCATTGTCGGCTGATTTTACTCAGCCCATTAATAACTTGTCTGGGATGATTTAGATACATCACCCAGGTGAACGTATGTATCTTATAGGAAGAATATTTAGCTAAAATCAGTTCAGATCAAAGCTAAAATCAGAGAGAAGCCAACTCCCTGGTTGAA
>NW_007754684.1:0-1932 GCF_000696425.1 Galeopterus variegatus | reverse complement strand
ATGCCACCTACTCCGAGGTCAAGCCCCCTGACTGTGGACAGCTTGAATCCAATGACTGGTCGATGTGGGAACACAAAGGCCTTGTTGCCTCGATTGAAACTAAGAGACGTATGAAGGACCATCCACAGCTGGGGTTGATTGAGGTCATGTTGTGACTGCATCAGAGCCCAGCTTCTCCCTTGCCTCACGCTGCTTCCTTCCTCTCTCCCAGCAGTGTTCACATCCCAGTAAGCTTCCTGGACACTCATCACTATCTTGGAAGCTACTTTCTTGTGAAGCCAACCTTCAATGAAGAGTCAGCTCTTTACTGCCTGCTCTTTTACATCAAAGAGTCAAATTCATAACCTGGTGTCAGTTTCAGCTCAGATTCATAGCCTGGCATCAGTTCCATAACTCAAAATCCCATGACAGTAAATTCATACAATGGAATATTCTACAGCAATCGGAATAAACAAACAATGGTTGCATACAACAACCTGTATGAAGCTTATGGACCTAGTATTGAGAGACAGAAGCTGGACACAAAAGAGCCCATCTGTATCGTGCAAAGCAAAAAGTATATCTTTATATAAAATAGGAAAACATTATATAAAAAATCGAGAATCTAATCTAAAGTACCAGAATACAAAGCAGTGATTCCACTTGCAGAGGGAAGTAATGTTCAGGAGGAGATTTCATGGTGCTGGTGATGTTCTGTTTCTTGGTCTGAATGCTGGCTACACAGTGTGTTCATTTTGCATATATTCATCAGACTTTCACATATGATTTGTGCACTTTTCTGTGGGTAGGTTATGTTCCAATACAAATTTATTTTTAAAAATATGCACTTGATCATGTAGCCTTTAGGAAAATAAACTGACTCCAAAATTTAAGGATATACAGGCATTTTAAGAAAGTCAGAAATAGAATATTCCTGCTGATCATAAGCCAAGCAAAAATCATACCAAACAAGAACAAGCAAGCAAGCATTCAGTTGTAAATTGTTCTGTACATTGAAGGATTATTTAAATATATGTCCTACAAAAAGATTTCCTCCTTTATGGTGACAAATTATCATGGCTTGGCAGGTGATTACCAATGAAATATTCAGAAGGCACTTAAGATGGAGAAAAAACCCAACAAACACCATTTGAAATCTATTTAAAAAAAATTTCTCTCCCAAGAGCAGAAAAGCAAAGGAGGGCAATTGATGGCAATTTATGACACAACAAAATCAATTAGCTTGTTATTGAATCAGCTTGCTTTGAGAATGAATGGGTTGAAGATAACAACACACTCAGCTAATTCCCTTCTATCTGTCCAGAATAGCAAGTTGATGTCATGTACTGTCGTGGCTCTGCAAGAATGAAAGATGCATCTTGAGTAGGAAAAATAACCCACTATAAACTAGCTTAAGTGTGATCCTGTGATATAATAAGAAATCCATATTTGGTCTTTGTGCCCAGGTTCCTGGCTAGAGCTCCTAAAGTCCTTGTAATTTTCTAAGTGATAAAGGGGAAAGGAGCATTTTTTGTTATTCATAGCAAGCCCCGTTCAAATATTCTGAGTTTATGTTAATAAGGTGACTTTTGGAAAGCCCCTTAAGGTGGGGGAGATGGTTGCCAGAGCAACAAACCATATCATTATAGGGTTGGAACTTTCAGCCCCACCCTCCAACCTCCAGCAAGGAGAGATGGACTGGAGATACAGTTAATCACTAATGGCCAATAATTTAATCAATCACACCCATGAAATGAAGGAATTTGGAGAGCTTCAAGGTGCCGAATTCATGGAGCTGCTGGGAGGGTGGCTTATCTAGAGAGAGCATAGAAGCTCCACACCCCTTCCCATACCTTGCCCTGTACATCTTTTTCATCTGACTGTTCCTGAATTGTATCCTTTATGATAAACCAGTAAATGTAAGTACATGTTTCCCTCAGTCTTGTGAACCAC
>NW_007754683.1:6123-7868 GCF_000696425.1 Galeopterus variegatus | reverse complement strand
CTCGTAGATTACCCCACCTACAAAAGACTAAATGCTTTTACAGCAAGAAACCTTGCTTAATTACGATTCATAAGAATGAGTCTGTTCAAACAGCCTATGAGGTTTGGGCTCGTAGATTACCCCACCTACAAAAGACTAAATGCTTTTACAGCAAGAAACCTTGCTTAATCATTATTCATAAGAATGAGTCTGTTCAAACAGCCTATGAGGTTTGGACAATCTCAACAATCGTAATCGAAACACAATCTCAACAATCGTAATCGAAACACATTACGATTCATAAGAATGAGTCTGTTCAAACAGCCTATGAGGTTTGGACAAAGCAGAATTATGGGAGAGTTCCCTTACCAAATATTGAAACATACAAAAAGAATAAAATACTTGCAAGTGTACTGACTCTAAAAGTGACAGACAGAATAATGGAATAAAACATAAAGCCGAGAACACAAATGCTAGTTTCTGAAAAACGTGATATAAAATCAGGAGGCATTTTTCAATGACAGTGATTGACATTAGTTGCTTAAATATTTGGAATGAAATATTAAAATTTTAATTAACATCACCTACCAAAATACATTCCAGAAAGATAACAGCCTTAAATATATTTAAAAAATGAAATTAAGAAAGAAGAGTTAAATACACATTGCTAGATGTGTATGATGGCATATTTTATTGCCCCCCAAATTGCATTTTCAATGAAAATGTATCAACAAAGGAATATGGTTTTGTCACTCAGAGTTTTTAGTTACAAAACACAACAATCCCTCTTGCTAGTTTATGTAGAAAGAAAATTTAGCAAAGGATATCAGCACATACGATCTCTGAGAAAGTCATAATAATTTGAGTCCATGTAGCTAAGAAAAATACCCAATCCGTGCTCTGTCACTGGTGCACACACAATCCCACTATCCCTAAGCACAGGACCAGGAGGTTTTTCCTTGTAACCTGAGAATGCCCTACCACTAAGCCAGTATCTCTGGTGTTCCTGAAGACTCCATGCCTCTTGGCTAGGCTGTGCCAAGAAATGGTTTCCACATGAAGTCTCTTTCTTTATGTTACCCTCTTCCAAATAGAGGACTGAAACATCTGACTCATATTATTGACGAAACCTGGATCACCTAAGCCGTGTGTAGCTGTTAGAGGCTGCTTCTGCCTTGAGGTGGTAGGACTCACAATACAGAAATTGCCTCAACTCTAGTTAAGGTGGTCAAAAAATGAGTGGGAAAAATATAACATTTTCACATGCTCATATAAATAAAAAAGGTATACAAAATCTTTGTAAATGATATCAGCCCCAATTTTCAGAGTGAATTACATATGCATGCAGAAAAATACTCTAAAGAATGAAGCTCAAATTGATACTACTGGATTTGGGAGAGGCTGGCAGGTAGAATTTATTTTTTATTATGTTTATAGGTCTGTATTTTCTAAATTCTTCACAATAAATATAAATTTTATTTATTTATTTTATTTATTTTTTTCTTTTTTGTCTTTTTCCGTGTCCAGCAATGAATCGCAACCCTCAGTGTCGCCCCCATACCGGACCGGGACCGGCAACGGGATCGCAACCCTCGGTGTTGCTCCCGTGCCTCGCTCAGCCAGTGAGCAGGAACCGGTCTGTATGTGGGATCCGAACCCTTGGCGGGAGCGCCACCATGCTCCCAAGCGGTGCACTATAGCAGTGCGCCACCGGGCCGGCCCTAAATTTTATTTTTTAAAAATAAAGAGCTTGAGGGCCGGCCCGG
>NW_007754683.1:0-1456 GCF_000696425.1 Galeopterus variegatus | reverse complement strand
CTGACCTACCCAAAGGACACTTTTTATTTATTAAGTTATTAATATCTTTGTGATACTTGACATTCTTAACCACCGCTCCTTCTTGAAACTTTTCCTATTTGGATTTCCAAGGTGCAGTTCTTCACGGCCCCCTTCTGGTCATTCCGGTACTGTCATTGCCATGCTTCCTCCTCTCTCTGCCCATTAAATGACAAATGTCCATGGCCCGATCCTAAAACAAGATCTAGCATCCAGAATGGAAATTGCATATTGAATGATCTCAATGAATATTGGCTGAATAATTTATCCTTAGGCAGTCTAACCAATTCTTCTGACTTTGACTATGAACTAGCAAATGTGAAATCCAGAACTCTTAAGCTTAGGAGGTTCTGATCCAGTTCCTACTCCAAGCTTTCTATTACTGTACAATTTTTCTCTCTCATTTTTATCTGGATGATTCATTCTTTTACCAATACACACACACACACGTACACACACTGAGGCCAGTTGGGTCTCCGCATTGGGCTAAGTGCTGTGTCTGTCATGATGTAATTCTTGCCTTCATGACGATTATTATCTAGATAAGGACATCAGCTCACTTCATGGTTTTCTCTGCCTTCTCTCCATCCTCAATTTCATTTTTCAGACTCATGCCAAAGAGTCCTTTGGAAAATATCTAACTGCCCTTTATTTAAAATTCTTCAATGGGTCAACATTACACATACAGTGGAGTTCTATCTTCCTCCATATCTTATTGAAGGATCTGTATAATTTGATCCCCGTATCTACATATAGCCTTAATTCCTCAACTCTCCCAGCTGTATCCTGTGTTCCAGATACAATAAGCTCTTTGGTACTCAATAAAAATGCAATGGCTTGCTCATCTGGATGTCTTTATACATATTATCTTACAGGGATTTGGCAGGGAAAGGGGGTAGCAGTAGATAACACTCCTCTTACCTGCCTGGGTTCTGATTCAGTTTATGGATATACATGAAGTAAGATAGGCAAAAAGCAAAATGTCACCTTCACACTGATAATGTTCGTATTAGAGTATGAGATTTTTAGTATTGGGCAAATGGGCCTCCCTGAACCCTAGAATAGACAGCTTTATCCTGTTTTCAGTCAAAAACAGCACTGGAAAATTGCAGTCTCACCATGTGGGGAGAGAATCTTTCCTGTATAGCCCAGATAGAGAACACCAGCTCTCTGAAGGCAGGTTAGCTATTCACAGTAGCCAAGACACAGAATCTACCCATGTATCTGTCAACAGATGAACGGATAAAGGACATGTAGTTCATATATGCAATGGAATATTACTCAGCCTTATAAAAGAAAGAAATCCTGCCAGTTGTGACAATATGGGAGAACCTGGAGGACATTATGCATAGTGAAATAAGCCAAACACAGAAAAACAAATTTTTTTTTTTGTCTTTTTGTCTTTTTCCGTGTCTGGCAACGGATCGCAACCCTCAGT
>NW_007754682.1:0-7869 GCF_000696425.1 Galeopterus variegatus | reverse complement strand
CTAAGACACTGCAGAGGAGAGAGGATCATTCAGGGCCTGCCTATGAGCTGCCAGGATAGAGCCCAGAACCCATCCCAGAACCTCTGTGTCCTTTAAACCCCTCCCGTCATGGCTCCTGGGACTCAGGGAGCCCACATGGTGGAGGGAGGAAGGGTGGAGGCTGCCATCTAGTAACTGGCTTGAAACATATTTCTGCCACTTTGATAGCTTATCTCCTGCTAGGTTCCCCGTTGCCCCAGCTGGATTGGCCCCAGCAAGTACAACAGGAGACCTCCCCCTGGGATCCCTGAGCAGGGCCAGGCTACACAGAGATCCAGGGGATCCCATCCAGAAGCATCAGCCACAAGCCACGCCTGAGGCTGGGCTTCAGACCCCGGGGCCTGCTCCATATGGGGAGCTCACAGCATTCCACCCCACTTCTTTCCATCGTTTCTGGAAGATGCTGGGTCCTCCCATGCAGGCCTTCTCCCTATCCGTTCAAAGCAAACTTCTAGCTCTCCAGGTAAGCAGAGCGGAGATGCTAACATTGCCCACTCCCTTTCCCCACTTAGAGAGTGCAAAGTGTCCTCCTTATTTGGGAGAGTGAGGCTAAGAGACCAACCAGTCCCTCAGGGCAGGGTAAGCGCAGAGCTAGGGCAGGATGTCTGCAAGATGGACACCACACATCAATGCACAGCCCAGCAATCGACCACCAGGCCCTTCCTGGGCCACAGACATGACACAAGCAGCACTGAAGGACATTAAATCTGGAGCCCCACAAGTAGTGGGATGGGTAGCTTCATCTCACCCATCCTGGCCCTGCCTCCCAGGAAAGAAGAACACAAGTATGGAGCAAGTAATGCAAACCACTTAGATTTCCTGCTAGCCCAGGTTATGTGCATGAGACCTCAGCCCAAATCCTATGAAAGCCAAGGTCAGGACAGCTGCATGGGGTGGAGCTGGAGCCTGAGGTTCTGAGCTCTGGGAAGCCCCAAGCAGCCCTGACCCAGTTATGCTGGAGCCTGCCCCTGAACCAGACCTGTGTGTGGGTACCAGCGCAGGCATGCCCGAGGGCGTGAGGTTTGTGTGAGGCTGGAAGGAAGTGTGTGAGTACATCTCATGAGTGTGCACACATGCGTGCAGACACCTGTGTAAGAACTGGGTGTGCCTGTGTGTAGGTGAATACATCATGCATGTAAGGGGGATGGATGAGGTCAAATCACGCCAATGACAAGGTGAAGACATGTCCACCTCCTCCTGACAGCCAACCCTTTCTAGCTGGAACAATCGTTGACCTACATGTCCCTTAAACTACTTGTATCTCCAAGGGATGGCTCCAGAGGGTGGCAGGAAGTCCTATCACACACTGCCCACCACCTGCCTCTGGCTTCACCCACCCCCTCCCTCGCCACAACTTGTGAGGACTACACATATTTTCAGCTGGTAGCTGTCCTACCTACTTGACATCTGGGAAGGCCTTTCCCAGCTGGAGGACTGCCACAAGGACTTCTAAAGAAAGGGCTCAGGTACCAGGGTGAGCAAGACGCCTGAGGGCCCTGCCAGGTCTGAGGCTACAACTCTACACTTCAAGTCAATGTGCCTGAGTAACACCAGGGCAAATCATCTGCTCACAGATTGACTTCAAAGGGTCAGACCCAAACACCACCATGGTCAGCCACATGGGCAGTGCACACTCACTACTTCCAGGACGTGGGTGAAAATGCTTTGGGATCTGGACAATGGCACCTGGCTGACAGGAACCACTGGGTCTGAAATGCTACTGTGCTCTGCTTGCCAAGCCTTGTGCCTGGGCATGGGGCAGCTATAATCCTCACAGTGCGTGCAACCTCCACAATACAGTGCCGGCTGCCCTTCGTGCCACTGGGAGAGAACATTTCACAACTTACTGGGATGTCACAAGCCACTAACACGTTCAGAGGGCAGGGACAGGGGCAGTCATCTGGGTCATCCCTGGCACTGGGCTTGGCTGAGCAGAACAAAGAAAATCCCTTCCATGGTGCTGGCACTAAATATCTAGAATCATTTAGAAAGGAGACATCAGCTGAGAAGTAAAGCTCCTGTCAGCAAAGCCACCTCCAGAAATGCTAATTTCACAGTGGTGGCTAATATCCTTATCTATGCGGGCGGGGGGCAGGGGACGTTTTCCTACAACAAACCCCTGTCCCACTGCCATGGACTTTCTACACAGTTATGCCGGGGGCAGGAGGCTGCTTTCCATGAAAACATTACTTCCTCTGTCCCCACCTCCATTCCCTGATGGGGAAGAATGAGAGCCACAGGCTTTAGTCACACTGATTACCAGGTCAGATTACAGGTAGAAAGGACTTAACCACAGGCCTTCAGAGAAGGATGGATGAATACCAGGGCTAGGCTCCTGAAAAGAGATTCCAGAAACCTCAGCTATTCCGGAAGAGCCTGGAGAGCCACCCACCGACTCTCTCCCCTCCAGGCATGCTCGAGTACCCAGAAGGAAAGGAGTGTGCACGGCTGGGGGCGGCAGCTGCGGAGAAGCAACATGCGCCTGGTGGATGGGAGTGTGCATAGCTCAGCAAGACCCGTCCAGGAGCGCCTACGACAAATCCACCTAAATGAAGAGGCTCCAAGAGCGGGCACAACACGTGGCGCAAGCCAGGTTCCCAGTAAAGTGCGTTTTTCTAGGAGAGCTGCAACAGTAGGAGGTGGACCACAAGCACCTAGCAGCAACCAGCTTGACCCAGATGGGTGTCCCTGGCTAAGGACAAGTATCCAACCACACATCTCTCCCTGGTGAATAACAAAGGCTGCCCAGCAAGCAGCCCCGTGTTGTGGAGCACAATGATGACGATGATATGGCTGTCTCCAGAGAGAGCAGAACCAAAACTCCTCTCACTTCCTCAGCAGGCCCGGCTCTCCTCCCGCCCCCACCCAGATGGCCCTGCCTCCCCATCTCCACTATGGCACCATTCCTAGGGCATCTTCCTTCCTCACCAACACCTCCCCAGCCTGCCTCTTCCTGCTGGGCATTGTTCTAGGCTGCACTGAACGATAACCACGCAAGGAGACAGTAATGGCTTTTTAATGACTCCGGCTCCAATTATGGAATCACTGCCAAACACAGGCTGCCAGCTGCAGCCCCGCCAGCAAACTCAGACGGGAGACAGGGCACTGATGGATGGGTCTTCCAGCTGACCCTGGCAGCTCCTTCATTACAGTTGCCTCCTGCTGGGGGCCAGACTAGGGAGGCCCAGAAAAGCACCAGCCATTGGCTGATGACAGTCAGAGAAACCCAGTCTGCAGTATCCACCAATCCATCTGCTCTCCCCAGGGCCAAGGAGGTGGCAACTTCACCTCCCAGGGAGCCAGCCGTTTTACATCCACTTGCTCCCTCCAGGCACCCGGCAGATATCTGGGGAGTAAACCATGATTGAGAGCAAGGGGGCAAGGGCACAGCGGAAAAGCAAGATACAGCCAACGTATTTAGGAAGCCTGTTTCTCTCCCTTTCTTCTTAGACTCCACCTTATATGCTCCAGCTAATCCATTGCTCCAGAGGCCCAGGGGCCAGGACAACCTAGGGACAGGCCCAACCATCTGGATATACTCTCCGTGCCCACTTTGCTCTCATTCTTTCCCTTGAGTCACAGTGGAAGCTGCCCCTGCTGGACCCAGGAAATCAGAGAAGTGAGCTTTCAGGGGAGTAAAGACCACCCAGGGTATCTGGCTGCGACCCTGGGCCCAATGCCAGACCCCCAGCAAGTCCAGATCTGTGGCTTCTGTTGCCTACCAGCTGTTTGGAAGACAGTGGAAATGGGCAACTCCAGAAGGGAGAGGACTGTGCTGCTCACAGACTTCCAGCATCCTAGGATGGGCCATCTGCATGCCCAGACTTACCAGATGCATTAAAACTGCTAGGAGCACTAAGCCCTGCCTTGGTAATTCAGAACTGCTGGGGAACACACCCCCAAATCAACCCCAATCTCACTTTCTTTTTTAAAGCAAGTGCCTTAGATAATTCTAATGCTCAGCCATGCAAATGGAGACCATGAGCCACAGCTGGTGATCACTAAAGAACAAAAAGGAAATTGGGGAGTTGCTATAAGGCTGCTGCCAAAGGAGAAGTGGTGGGCCCAAGCATCCATGGCAACTCTGAGGCCAAACCTAGCTGCAGAACTGAAAGAGTCAGGAGTCTTGCTTAATCAGTAGTCATACTGCTCCCCAGAAGGCAAAGTGAGGAAGTGGTGGGAGGATCCTAACAATGGCCAAGAGGAGAGGGAACCCAGAAACACACTTAGGCTCAGCACAAGAAAGACTTTCTAACAGTCAGGGGTGCTACAGGGAGCATTCACACAGGGAACTAGACGGCCTGTAAGGGCCCTCCCAACCTGAGGTTCCCCTTCTATGACCTAGGGCCATGATTTTCAGGAGGACCCATCATGATGGGAGAGCACTGTATTCCTCAGGTGTGCTGAGAATCCAGGTGTGGTGCCAGGAGAGCTGAGGAAGCCCTAAAGCTACATGGACATGCCACTTTGATTCAAAGAAGTGGGCAACTTGTTTATGCTGGGTCATGCTGGGGACACATGGGACCAGATAAGGTCCCTGCTCTCAAGGAGTTCATGATCTGATGAAGGAAACACCAGGCAATGGCCTCAGGACCATGCAGACAAGAGCACTGAGGACAGCACTGGCCACCAATCCCATCTGGCAAGGTCCTCCAATATGCCTGTGGGCCATAGTCCTACTAACTCTCAAGGCTCCACCTACAACTTATTAAAGGCCGTAAAGTCATGCAACACAGGGATTTAATGTCTTCAAGAATAGAGGTAAAGAGAAACTGGCAGAAACGGAAATTACTTGTAGTAATAGAAAAAATAAATGGCAAAAATGATTCCAGTTGTTAACTTTATACACTAAATGGCTCTCTTCTAAGTCAGAATGTAAGATTAATCTGGGATCATTATAAACTGAGCCAAAATTACCCGTAAGATTATCACCAACTATCACTGCTGCAAAGAGACTGAGCTCGACCCAGGGAATGCAAGGTGCAGCCAGCCCAGATGGAGTAAAACCCCCACCAGCAGAGTAGCAGAGTAACAAGAAGTCAGCCTACCCCTCACCCACAAACCAAATGCCACATTCCAGTTCTGACATGCTGTGGCATTAGGGAAACCTCACACCAGTCAAAGAACGTGCACATGTGCCATCATATCCACCCCCATCTGCAAGTAAAGTACCTTGTCTCCTGCCCCAGTTTTCTCTGAGATCAGACAGGCATGTGGCTTTGACTGCAGTCAGCAGCCCAGTTAATGCAAAAGGCAATCTGAATCTCTTTCTCTCAGCCCAGGTCTCCCCACTTTGACAGTCTATACCTCAAGTCCAATGCTTTCTTTTATTTTTTTCCTTTTTGTCTTTTTTACTGACTGGTAACGGGATCGCGACCCTCGGTGTCGTGCCCGTACCGGGGACCGGCAACGGGATCGCAACCCTCGGTGTTGTGCCCGCACCTCGCTCAGCCAGTGAGCGGGAACTGGTCTCCACATGGAATCTGAACCCTCGGCGGGAGCGCCACTGCGCTCCCAAGCGGCGCACTCTCCAGTGCGCCACCGGGCCGGCCCAAGTCCAATGCTTTCTGAGGCTAAGTGCATGCCCAGTAAGACACCAGCAGGACAGGGCAAAAAGGATCCTGGCAACTTCTGACTACAGCCTGCTCCCATCTAGACACCTACCATCCCTACAACAGAACAAGAAGGCAGGTGACAGAGGAATGAGAAAAGCAGGCAGGGCAGGGCCAAAAGGGCCCAAGCTACTCCCAGGGCTAGGCTTCCAGGGTTGCAGGATTTGGTGCTCCAGGCTGAGTGTGTGGGCATGGGGAGAGGGGTATTTGGGTCTGGGCTGGGACAAGAGCCAAATCACTCTTGCAGGATGCCCATGCCCTGGGCACTTGCTGGAGGACAGTTATTTCCTGGAGACAATCCTACTTCCTTAGGGCCCCCCTTCCCGGGAGCAGGCTTAAGCCTCCCCAGCTTGAGCCAGATTTTCTCTAAGAGCCATGCACTCACTCTACAAATTGCTTTAGTCCTTGGCTTCCTGGCAGAGGCTTCTTGGGAGAGGCTTCCCGAACCATGACCTGGCCTGACCCAGCCTCCAGCTTGCCCAATCCTAAACACACCATCATCTCCAAGGCCGTAAGTGCTGCCCCCCTCACCTTCCGAGTTAGTCTGTGGCCACCCTGCCACAGGTCCTTCCACAGCACTGGAGTGCACTCAGCCCACAGGCGCTGCCAGACACCTCTGCTAGAAAAGGTTACTGATAATCCATGGGGCTGCACTGTCTTCTAGAAGGTTCTCAGCCCACATGTGCCAAGAAGGACCAGGATGCTCCAGAAACTACCTGTGCCCCCAGCCTGGGTGTCTGTTTGGGGTGGCAGCTCTTCTGAGCCAGCACAGCCCCTGGCCCCTGATGGGAATATCTCCCTGATCCACATGAGACTCTGGGGTGTTACTGCATGTCACCAGGAGACCCTATGGGTGACTTGTGTGTGCACACACGTGTGTGTGTGTGGCGGTGGTGGAGGAATGACAAAATAATGTGGGAAGCCCTGAAACCCCCACAGGACCTGAGATTAGAGGCAACAACAATTCTCAAGAGAAACCCTGAATTCCCAGGCCAATGACATGTTCCTGAATGCAAAAGAATCTGCTTTTAACAAGCCTGGGACAGCTTTAGCTGGTTTCCATTTGGGATGCTGTCTGGAAAGACACATAGAAGAGCTCTGTCAGAATTATTTTCTCAGTGACTGGTATCAAGCCTGAGAGCAGGCTTGTGCTACAGGGCGGGTCCTGAGGGTCTGGTCTGCCACCCACAGGTACATGCACCTGGATGGGCAATAGCACAGCAGGCCTCAGCAGCCCAGCACCCTTTTCACACACATGCCTCTCAGGGAGGCCTAGAGACAGCCCTGTACCCCATGGCAACCAAGAAGCCAATGAGTGGCTAAGGATCTGGTGCTGCCATGGCAATGAGCTCCTTCCCTGGTAATAGAGAGAATGGAGTAGAGTGGATGGGGAAAGACCTGCACCTGCGTGAAGCCCCGGCGACCACCTCTCCACCCGCCTCCCAGGCAGCTGGGAGAGCCCACAGTGTCTGGGAACACAGGGTGATGGGCTTCTGAGTGTGTTGAGTACTTTTGTGCATGTGAGGGCAGTTCTACATATTGTGAGCTGGTGTGTGTCCAGGTATAGACACACAAGTAGATTACGAGTCTCTGAAAGATACTGAACAGTGCTTGTGAGTGGGCAGTAGGTGTCAGCTATTCTCCGGATACAGGATGTGTATGTGCACAGATATGTAGGCACGCGCCTGTGTGAACCCAACAATTCGTGTGTGTAGACAAAAACGAACGCATGTGCGTATGAGCGGCCATGTGCTCTTGGTTCAGAATAACGGTCTCCATGAATCCATGCTTCGAGGCTGTGAACCGACCAGCAGGCGCGTCTCGGACCCGATGCGGGGACGTCCTCCCGGTGCATGCGTGCAGATGTGTAAATGAGTGCGCGCACGCTATACATGCGTGTGACCGGGTGCTGGGCCTAGCTGGAGGCTCAGAGTAGTGTGCGCTCCCACCCCAGGCGGCCACATGATGCTGCCGGACCCTACAAGGCCCACACTGGCCCCTTCCAACAACCGCAGCCAATAAAGGGGTGGAGCAGGGCAGGCAGGTTCAGTCCGCCAAGCCCCCAAAGTTGGGATAGGAAAGAACAGCGCCTCCAACCGGCGCCCCAGTGTTGGGATAGGCGGGAAGGGTATAGGTGCCTTGCGTCCCGGCCGGGTGTTTCCAGTCGGCCCCACGTCCCGGGTCAGGGATGGTGGGCGCCCCCGGTCCGGCGCCCTCG
>NW_007754681.1:6068-7869 GCF_000696425.1 Galeopterus variegatus | reverse complement strand
ACACACACACACACACACACACACACACACACACTTCTGATACATTTACCTACTAGGTCACTTGTACAAGTGGCTTTTCTTGAGGAAGCTGAGGCTATTGCTGGAAACCTATATGGGATAACGGTGTTTCTGCATGCTTCAGGTAAACAAAATAATCTGCCAAGAAATAAAAGTATGAATAAAAATATTACGGAATAATGTCAGGATTTAGTTAATATTCAGTAATGAAAGTAAGCTCCAGAGAGAAGAGACTTATTCTTTTCTTGTTCACCACTGTATCTGAACAATTTAATATAATGCTAGGATGCATTATAGGTTTTAAGTGAATATCTTTATATAAATGAATCCCTGTGTGTTTTTAACTGCACAGCAGTTATGAATAAGTTGAGTCCTCCAAGGTGAGTTACATTTTCATCTTTTACTATTATATGGCCTTGGAACCCTTCTAAGGATCTAGAGGTCCACACCAAGTGACAGTTGTCTGTTTATTTTGAATTAAAGTCAACCTCTCAGCCTTTTATTAGCTGAAAACTTAAACAGCACTTGTCTCTAGGGCACTAAAATATTCTTGCACTTAACTTATTTTTAAATCCTGGTGTGGTTTGGCTGATCCAAGATTCTTTAAGGTGCTGAGTAGTTTATCTCTCATCTGTTTATGAGCTCTTGTAGAAATATTTGAAATTTGGAGCCTTACAATTTCAGGAGTTACAGCTTGGTAGGAAATATAAAGCATCTCTACTAAAAGTTGAACAACAATGAAGGCCCCAGGAATGTGAAAGAAAATAGTCACACGGATGTTTAAATCTAGATCTGCTGTCAAAGCATCTTCCCCAAATCTCACATTTTGAGGATAGAATAAGAGGACGTATTTACCTTATCACAGTAGTATCTTTCTAGTTAAAGTTATGTTTATTCCTGTTTCATGTTGGGAAACTTCCACCATAATCCTGTGTTATGGTTGTAGACTATTTAGGCTTTTCAGAGAATTATATGTAAGACTTATAGTGTAGTAAAAATAAGCATAAGCTGCTAACTGTGCAATATGTGAAATCCTTTAGCTATAAAATAACTAAAACTGAGAAGCAAGAGAGTTAGTTGATCTAGAGCTTTGAGTGGAAAAAGTCTCAATATAGATTCCATTGCATGTGCATTTTCCTTTTAAAAACTAGGTTTAATCTGGGTTGAACAGCAAACATTATCTGTTCAGCAGCTGGGATTCTCTTGAGGTTTAATATTTACCTATAATACTCCTAACCCACATCATGACTGAGTTATTATGTTCCACTCATGAATTTGTTTTTCTAATTTCTTTTGTTATCTATTATTTAATTCATCTATGTACCCATTCTCTATTGACTGCATTCTCCTTATCAAAGTTTTAGTGTTATAACTTATGTTTCTGGCATAAGGAGAAGGACTATCTCCTTACAAAACAACTGTACTGGATAGAACCTACTTTGTAATGTGTTACCAGACAAGTTAAGGGAAATTTCTGAAGCTTTTGTTCTCCTCTTCACCAAGAGTGAAATAAACCCAGAATAGGGTGAAGCAAACAGTATGCACAGATTATGAGGTTTCATTGAGGGAAAATGCCAATATTGATGGTGAATTTGATCAGGAAACTAAGCCTGGAGTCACTCATGGAAAGAGGCTGCCGAATATGTGATTTTCACTTTAAGCTGGGACCTTGAAGATGGGTAAAGTTTTTCCACATAGGTGCCTCCCTCTGGCTTCTGTCAGAAGTAAACACAAATTTGTCTACAGAAAAAAGTACTCCAATCTTCACCTCCAAGATATCCAT
>NW_007754681.1:0-445 GCF_000696425.1 Galeopterus variegatus | reverse complement strand
TAAAAATTCTATAAAATAGGATAAGGAATAGACATCTCTTCTCACAGAATTTCTAAATCACTAGAATTAAGAACAATTTGGTCTTTTTATGCAGCTTGATGTCGTTTTTCCTGGAAACAAGGCATGATTTAGCTCTTTCATCAGTTTCTTTGATTCATCTCCTCATTGTCCAATATCATATGGGACATACTGAGATTTTATATAAGTATGTCTTAAATAGTGCATGGGACATACTTACTATAAACATTATTTGTTTATTGTCTGAAATTCTAATTTAACTGGGTGTCCTGTGTTTTATCTGGCAGTCCTAGACTGAGAAGAACTACAGAATGGCATATTTTTTCCTCAGGTAGCCTGAGAAAAGAGTTTGCTATCCAGTTGGCATCAGGGTATAGAATTTAAATTAATGCAAAGCATATTATTTGTAGTATCTTTTTTTTTTTTT
>NW_007754680.1:7532-7870 GCF_000696425.1 Galeopterus variegatus | reverse complement strand
TGCTTAATTTCTCTGTCTTCAGTTTTCTCATCTGTGAAATGGGGATGAAAGCAATAGTATCCACTTGTTAGAGTTATTCTGTGGGTTAAATGAATTACTGTGAGTAAAACACTTATAACGATGCTTGGCCCGTAGAAACTTCACACGGTTTCATAGGAATAAGTATACTGTAGATATTCAGAATGGTTTTCTATTCTACATTTTTAGATGAATTTATGCACAGAATGGAGCAGGAATAGGAGCGATGGCTCTTAGATTCTGGTCTTAAATTCACTCCATTACAATCCTATTTGAGAGTCTTTAAAAGAAAATTTTGTTATTTGAGGGTTTTTTTTTTT
>NW_007754680.1:4644-6640 GCF_000696425.1 Galeopterus variegatus | reverse complement strand
AATTTGCGAGTTACATTGTATCTATCATCGTTAATTTTCCAAGACATTCTTACGGATCTTATGATGTATAAAGTCATCAAAAAAGGGGAAAGTTGGGCAAATGAATGAATAGGACCTCTGAAATGAACTCAGTATGTTCTATTTGTAGTTTCAGGTAGATCAACTAGAAATAAGGGTTGAAAGTGTAGTTTCTTATTTTCATTGACAACTTTGAAGATCATTTACTCGTGCTGCTAAGCTAATGAAAAGGGCATATACACACACAGAAGGGAAATAATTTGAGAATTCACTAAGCAGGAAAATGGGGGGTAAGGAGGAGAATGCAGGGAGAAAAGAGAAAGATAGCACCAGAAGAATTAATTGTAAGAGAGAAGGCAATGACAGGGCAGTGGTCATGAGGTGTAGTGATAAGACACTCTTGATGAAGGGACGAGAACAGAGAGTGAGTGGGCAGAGTTTTCATATTTTACCTGTAAATTGAGCTCTGTGGGATTTTGCCCTCAAAAGGTAATGGAAACACACACTAACCCCTTCTTATGTTAACTTGTACAATAGCTTTGCTCCCACAGTTGTAAACTTTCCCTTTCCTAAATTTGGAAGATACATAAGATTACGGTGAAGTCATTAAAAAAAAAAAAGTAAAAGATAAAAGTAAAATCTCACGTGCCAACATAAAGAGGTGGGTGTATATGAATCTCAAATATAATTACAGTAACCGTTGAAGTTACCCACTTAAAAATTCTGAGAGTGGTTGTTAATATATTCATATATCATCTTAATTTATGATTTGGAGTTTGTCTATGGGATGAATGGATTTTTTGTTTAGTTTTATAATATTAGGGAAAATCTGTGTATTTATAATCATTAGTATTTGTTCTAAAATTAGATTTGTTACATTAATAATAATGGCTTTAAAACTAAAAATTAAATTCTGGATTGCTATTAAAATTTAGTATGAAGTATTGTCCTTAAATTGTAAGGGGTATTAATTGGTTTGGAGAATCTTCCATTCTCCCTTCCTGGCAAACACTCCCTCTGCCAACCTCCTCCTCCCATCCATGTTTCAGCTTAAATGTCACGTCCCCGTTTAAATGGTATCTCTCCTCCCTTTATTTGCTCTTTTTCTTACAGTTCTTGACGCAATTTGTAGTAGTCATATACATGTATTTGTGTGTGTTTTAAGTGTCTGCCTCACTTATCACATGGCAAGCTCCGTGGAGACAGGGCTTATATGCCTTTGACACACCATTATAGACTGGCACAAATTAGGCTGTCAATACATGTGTATAGACTGATTAAATAAATTTTCTCTGGATCATTGTCATTTGGTACAAAGTCAGTAAGATGTTACTTGGTAAAGAAAGTAAGGGCAGAGATATTATTTTGTGCAAAATTGAAACTTAAAACTGCTATTGATTTTATGATGAGTTCTTCACAAAACTCTTTATTCTGTCTTCCTTGACAGCTTTTAGTTTATTTCATCCAAAATTGGAGGGAATTGATGCCTATAGATATGTGGTAGTGTTATTTGCTAACTTTTTATTTTCAGTAGTAATTAAGAGATGCATATTGAATTTCCTATTTCTTTCCTAACATTTATTTATATGGCTATGTTGAAAGTTTTTGTTCAGAGTCTGCTTTCTTCTGCCTTTGCTGGCTTTTTGTGAGTCATTGTGAAGCCTGGCATGCTTCCTGCGAAACGTTTAACTACTGGGGTTGGAAGTCGGGCTTCAGACCATGGAGACACTGCTCTGTCCAGATGCAGTTATGAAGAGCTAGTTTATTATTTTTTTTATTCAAAATGTTTTAACATTTATTTGTATGTGGAGCTAGTTTTGATTATATCATTGCAGCTTAATGGTTCCAGTGTTTTCTCCAAGTGTGGGACTCTGAAAGTCCTGCTAAGGTTAATATTCTTCAGAAAACTTTTAGGAGTTTGATCCTATATACTTACCATGTATTAAAAAAAAGGTGATAGATATCAGGACCACTGGGT
>NW_007754680.1:1991-3185 GCF_000696425.1 Galeopterus variegatus | reverse complement strand
GCAGTTAGCAAGTGAACCAGTCAGAAGGTAAGAGATGTGACCCATTTAAGCCATTTGGTTATTTTCTTAGTTCGTGTACATGCAAACCTTACAGAAAGAGTGAAGTAAGAAACAGTTGGCTGTCAGTATCTGGACAGTGTGTTTTTTATATAATACAGTTATTTTACTTTGTGGTTAATTAATTAGAGAAACTCTTGAGTTTTTGTTCCTTACGTGTTATTTGAATCAAATCATTCAGAGTACTAAAGATTAGAATAAGATAAATTTCATGACACTTTGCTTATTATGACATTCAATATAAGTATATGAATGACAGATTGATTATTCTTTTTTAGGAATGTACGTTTACTTGGCAGAGCAAAAGCCAGGTTTAATAACAGATAAGAATTTGTCATTTTCATTTCCAAGTAACACCACCCTAGTATTACCTCTGCTCCTAGTGTCATTGTGCTGGGAACCCCAGAGGATGCACAAGCTGTGTGCTGGTTTCTCTGTGCACAAAGATCATATAAACAATTTTGGCCATTTAGCTAATACATAACTAAGACTCTCATGGTGTCTTAGGTTGGAGAATATGAATAACTGAAAGAAAACTTGATGCAAGTCAGCATAGCTAGATCAGCTGATTAGATGTAAATAGCTACCAATTGAGANGTATGATGTCCACAATGTAAATAACATCAGTCATATGGAGTGAGTAACTTCATTTGTTTCCAAAATAATTGATCTAGGTATAAGGAATAACATTGTGTATTACTTCATTTCTGTTGCTTATAACAGGACACCTGAAACTGGGTAATTTATAAATGAATGGAATTTATTTCTTACAGTTTTGGAGGCTGGGAAGTCCAAAGTCCAGGGAACAAATCTGTTGAGGGACTTCTTCTAGGTGATGACTTTCTACAGCAACTCAGGGTATCACATCACTATAGAAAATGTAATGAGAAGAGAGAACTCACCTCACTTGCCTTCCTTGTAAACCATCAGAACCATGCCCATTAGTCCATGAATGGATCAATTCATTCATGAGGGCACAGTCCTCACAATCTAATCACCTCTTAAAGGCCCCACCTTTCCAATATCATAATTGGATTTCCCACTCTCTTACACTGTTAAAATGGGGGTCAAACTGAGTTTTGGGGGGACATTCGACCCACCTCACACTGTGTCTTAAATACATAGCTAAGGCACTCA
>NW_007754680.1:0-1318 GCF_000696425.1 Galeopterus variegatus | reverse complement strand
GCAGGGGGTTGGTGAATACTGAGTCGCAGGTGTCATTCACATGGAAGTCAGTTGAGTGAATACCCTATAGGCACCAAAAACTTAAGAGAGAGACAAAACCAGTGATTAAAACATGGTGCAAAGTGGCATAGCATGTGGGAGGGTGCAAAGGGATTGAATTTGTGTGTTTAGGGAGGACCAGGTTGCAAAAGCCTTGGCCCTTGTGCCATCTACTCTGCAAAGTAATGAAGGAGGTCTGAATTTATTCCATTTGTGATATTGTTCCTGATTTCAAGACTTAAAATAATAATAAAGAAATAAGAATTTTTCTTGTTTTAGAGAGGACTCACCAATTATTTAGGATAAATGTAAAAGGGAATGTGACTATCAGGAAGTAGTTTTTATCAAATGGAACCACAACAGAAAATATTTCCTGTAAGACGTTTTGAAATATTTCCCAAATGCTGTATCAACATTTCACCGTCTCTCCCATAGGTACTGGACACATGTCCCTGAAGGAGACCATCACCTTATATATGCTTGATTAAAATAGATCTATTTTAATTTAATTATTTTTATTTGCGCCATCCCCAAATTCCTTTTTAAAAAAGGTTTTTTTGCAGGGCAGAGCCTTAAGACATATGAATAAAGGTCCTTTATGAGAATGTTGTCAGAAAAAATGTTATAAGAATTGTAATATTGTAAAAATATTACAAGGGGACAAAACAGCTTACTTTTGCTTTCCAATCAGTGTGACCTTTCCTGGACACAAAAATCAAAGGGGGTGTGAGATGTGAGTAGTTAGGTTTTTTTGTTTTTTGTTAAAAAAACTTATATCTATATTCTGATTAGTTATCATAACATACATTCACATATTTCTCTATTCACGGAGAAAAAAGTTCTACAAAATAAGTTGATAATCCTTTTTTGGTTGTATTAACAATGCTTAAGAAAGAGAAAAATAATTTAGAGTGAATATTGGAGATGATTTTCGTGCTGAATAAATTGTAGCATTAAAGCAGAGAAATTAAAAAAGGACATTAAATAGTCCCAGGACATTTCAGAAAATGTAATTTCTAAAAATGAATTTTNATTACAATCCTATTTGAGAGTCTTTAAAAGAAAATTTTGTTATTTGAGGGTTTTTTTTTTTTTTTTCCACATTTCAAATTCAGTCCACAAAAACTCTACCATTTGATTGCCACTTGGGCTTTTAGGCAGATTTGTTTTCAATCAAATTATTTAGTAACTGAGTGATCAGATGCTGAAGCAGGTTGGAATTTGCGAGTTACATTGTATCTATCATCGTTAATTTTCCAAGACATTCTTACGGATCTTA
>NW_007754679.1:7634-7870 GCF_000696425.1 Galeopterus variegatus | reverse complement strand
AAAAAAAAAAAAATGAAAACCTATGTGAGCTTTCTGACAGCCTTAAGTATACAAACATATGAGCATGCTGTTATGGATCTATTAGAAGGGAAAGAGAAAGGAAAAATGGAAAAGGCATTGAAAGTCTATTTAATGAAATAACAGCTGAAAAGTTCCCAAGTATTGGAAGAGATATGGTCTTACAGGTACAAGAAGCTCAAAGATTCCCAGAGATTCAACCCAAAAAGAACTTCTCC
>NW_007754679.1:4805-6045 GCF_000696425.1 Galeopterus variegatus | reverse complement strand
CCCAGCAAAGATGAACAGTAAAAGGGGTGTGGGGGAAAGGAAATATAAAAGAACCATTAAGAAACTAATAAAATGGCAGAAATAAGGCAATTCCTTTCAATAACAACCTTGAATGTAAATGTATTCAATTCTCCAAGTAAAAGATATAGGTTGGCTGGATGGATTAAAATATCAGACCCAACTATATGTTGCCTGCAAGAAACTCACTTCACCAATAAAGACACATATACTAATAATGAAAGGATGAAAAAAGACATTCCATGCAAATGGAAACCAAACATATGCAGGAGTTGTCATACTTACATCAGATAAAACAGAATTTCAAACCAAGAATGATAAAAAGAGACAAAGAAAGGCACTATATAATGATAACAGGATCAATGCAGCAAGAAGTTATAGCAACCATAAATATATATGTACCCAACATCAGAGCACCCAGGAATAAAAAGCAAGTGTTACAGGATCTAAGGGGACAGATAGGCCCCCAACACAGTCATATCTGAGGACTTTAACACATGGCTCTCAGCATTGGTCAGATCATCTAGACAAGAATCAGCAGAGAAATATTGGATTTAAACAGCACCTTAGACCAAATGGACTTGACAGACATACAGAACATTTCATCCAATGACAAAATATGCATTCTTCTCATCAGCACTCAGATCATTTTTCAGGACAGACTACATGTTAGGACACAAATTCTCAACAAATTTAACCAAACTGAAATCATATCAAGTATCTTTCTAGACCACAATGGAATAAATTTAGAAATTAACAACAAATGAAACTTTGGAAACTGTACAAATTCATGGAATTTAAACAACATGCTCCTGAATGACCAATGAGTCAAACTAATAGAGCAGGGAATCAACAAGTTTCTTGAAACAATTGAAAATCCAAGCACAACTTACCAAAACCTGTGGAGTACTGCAAATGCAGTACTAAGAGGGAACTTTATTACAGTTAAGTGCTTACATCAACAGAATAGAAAGACTTCAAATAAACAACCTAACCTTACACCTCAAAGAATTAAAAAAATAAGAACAATCAATCCCCAAACTAGTAGATGGAAAGAAATAATTAAGATCAGAGCAGAACTAAATGAAACAAAGAGCCAAAGAAAAAATCAATAAAACAAAAAAGGTGTTTTCTTTTTATTCTATTTCTTTTTCTTTTTTCTTTTTTTTTTTTTGAGAGAGAGAATAAACAAAATGCATAAGCCATTGGCTGGGCTAACTAT
>NW_007754679.1:0-975 GCF_000696425.1 Galeopterus variegatus | reverse complement strand
GGTCTTACAGGTACAAGAAGCTCAAAGATTCCCAGAGATTCAACCCAAAAAGAACTTCTCCAAGATACCTGTAGTGAATTGAATGTTCCCCCCCCAAAAAACTCATTGAAGCTTGAATTCTGTCCCCCAAGTTTTATATAGTAGGAACTTGGCCCCCACTGTGACTGTTGGGAGAGTGGGTAACCTTATTACAGTAACTGAAAGGTGGGGCCTTGGGGAGGTGATTAGGCTATAGGACCATGCTGTAGGAAATGGATTAATAATGGTGGTCAGGGGCAGGATTCTGAGGGCTTTAAAAGGAGAGTGCATGAGGAGCCATCCTCTCTCTGCTCCACCATTTTCACAATGTGATACTCTGCTGTCATTGCCACTACCACCAAGGTTCACACCAGATGGGTTCCCTCGACTTTGGACTTCCCAGCCTCAGAAGCTGTAAGCAATAAATTTTGTTCTTTTTTAAAATAAATTACCCAGTTCCAAGTATTTTGTTATAAGCAACAGAAATGGACTAATGTGACACATTACAGTCAAATTATCAAAAGTTAAAGATAAAGAAAGAATTCTAAAAACAGCAAGAGAAAGCATCAGATCACTTGTAAGAAAGTCCCCACTCAGGATAAGAGCAGACTTCTCAACAGAAACCCTACAGGCTAGTAGCAAGTGGAATGACATATTCAAAGTGCTAAAAAACAAACAAACAAACAAACAAACAAAAAAACCCCTGCCAATCAAGAATACTATATTCAGTAAAGCTTTCCTTAAAAAATAAAGGAGAAATCATGTCTTTCCCAGACAAACAAAAATTGTAGGAATTCACTACCACAAGACTGGCCCTTGAACAAATCCTCAAGGGAGTTCTACATCTGGAATCAAAAAACTGATATATGTCATTATAAATACATGAGGAAGAATAAAAACAACTTTTACACAAATGAGAATAGGAAAGAAAATGTATCTTCACTACAAAAAAAACCC
>NW_007754678.1:4591-7871 GCF_000696425.1 Galeopterus variegatus | reverse complement strand
GAAAGTCCTCAATTTCAGAAAACTTGAACCAAGTTGGAGGATTTACGCTAACATTTCAAGATGTATTGTAATTCTCCATTAATAATAATATTATGATATTGGTAAAAGAATTGTTAAGTAGATAGTTAGACATAGCAGATAAGAGAAATGGAAAAGAGGAAAACAGTGAGTAACAGATCTAGAAGCCCACGAACACCTGTCCCAAGCCCACCTTGATCTGCCCTAGCCCACCCACGGAGCACCCATTTGGTGGTAAGAACAGGATAAACTTCCACCACATTTTGACCACAACTTGTGGGAAGGGACTTTCCACAATTTGGAGCATGTGCAGCTGGTAGTAGCTTAACCTAGCAGTGACTTTAGCTGCATTAGAATTTCATTATAATAAAATTAGCATTGCAGTTTTATCCCCCCTTAAGGGCTTTCACCATGCATTTTGGTGAGGATATGTGCAGCAAAGAAAGAGAGAGGTAACCCTCAACTGTCAATCAGGATTCCAGTCAAGCAAGCTTATGTTTACACAAAATGAGTAGATAAAAGGTTAAAGGCAAACGCCCTTGGTACCACTCTCCACTCAGAGTTTGGCCCAGGTCATACCCCACCAAGGGTCTGACCCGTTCCTGCATAGTGCATTGCACTTTCCTTTCCCCATTTCCTAAAGTTACTCTTTCATTTTTGGCAATAAAGCTTAAACTTTAACTGTGCTTTCATTTCTGATTCTTCATTAACACAAATCAAAAACTGAGGACCGAACAGCTGCCCTGCTGCCGGCCCACCAGAGCGGCACTTGCCGCCAGGTAACCTGACCACAGGCCCTGCCCCCAGCTTCTAGGGTGCTGTCCCTGTTAACAGAATGATTAATGATACATAATACAAAGCTCAGACAGGTGCCCACAAATATAATCAACTGATCTTTGACAAAGATGCAAAGGCAAGTCCATGAAAAAAGAACAGTCTTTTCAACAAATAGCACTGGAAAAATAGGAAATCCATATACAAACACACACACACACACACACACACACACCAAAAAACTTAAACCAAACTAAACAACGTAACACCCAGACACAAACATATACCTTACCTAAAAATTAACTCAGACCTAAAAGTAACATGCAAGACTGTAAAATTTTATAGGAGAAAATCAACATGATTTTGGGTCTGATGATAAGTATTTAGTTATAACACCAAAAGCACAATCCATACTGGACTTTATTAAAGTCAAAAACTTCTGGTCTTCAAAAGACACTGACAGATAATAAAAAGACTAAGAGTGGAAGAAAATGTTTGAAAACAATTATCTGATAAAATAATTTTACCTCAAATGTACAAAAACCTCTTTAAAAACAACAGAAATAAAAAGCATACTACAAATGATAAAAATAATACTATAAACAATTGCATATCTAAACAAAGTTTAGGTAATTTAAATAATAACAACATTCTAGGAAAGCATAAATTACAAAAACTCAAGAAGTAAAAAAGTGTCAATAGCCTTACAAAAAGTCAAAAGATTAAGTTAATTAAAAAACTATATATAAATTAAAGCCCAGACTGAGTTGGCTTCACTGACAAAATCTTCCAAAAATTTTTAGAAGAACTACTACCAATTTTTCACAAACTCTTCCAGAAAATAAAAGAAGAGAGAAAATTTTCAGCTTATTCTCTATAAGGTCAATATTACCCAGATATCAAAATCAGATAAAGTCATTACAAGAAAATAAAACTACAGACCGATATTAAATATAGACATAAGTCATCAACAAAATACTAGCAAATTAAATACAGCAACATATAAAAAGATTATTGACCATTACCAAGGGTGATTTATCCCAAGAATAAAAGATGTATCTCAATAAAGTTATTTTAAAAAGAAACTAATGGTAAACTATACATTAAAAAAAAGATACAATCAAGGAGATTTGAACACCGACTGGAGATGATATTAACGAATTATTGCTACTTAAAATTAGATTTATTAATAATATTGTCAAACATTAAATAAGATGAATCTATGAAAATATTTAAGGCTAAATGATAGGATCACTAGGATTTGCTTCAAAATAATTGAGTTGGAGGAGTAGGTAAAAACATATATAAAACAAAATTAACCATGTATAGATATATGTTGATGCTGGGTAAATAATATGTATAAATTCATGTTAGTATCTTCTCTAATTTTATTTTTTAATTATTAATTTACTTATTTTCTTTTTTTATTGTTCATTTATTAATATTGATATTTTTCTGTTTTTACCTTCTATTATGTTGTTATGAATCCATTGGTGGGGAGGGGGAGAGGGGAAAGGGGAAGAAAATATTCTGGGAGAAGAAGAAAGGAGGAGGAGTGGGGTTGAGACCTATAGCATCCCCCTCATTCTTGCATGGGAGACCAGGGGCTTACAGTGGTGGCTTAGTCATTGCTGGGGTGGGTGCAGATGTCAGAGAGGTATGGCTGAAGCCTTTGGCCTCCCACCTCCATGGCTAGGGAGAGCCCAGGGTGCTTCCTGTGGAGGCTCGGTGGTCATCACTGGGCTGGTTGCAGCTGTTGGTGGTGCGTGACCGAGGCCCCCAGCCCTCCCTTCTCCTGGTTGGAAGCCCAGGGAATTTCTGGTCCTTCTGGGTTTTATAGGTGTTCTTCAGTGATGAGAGAACTTTACTAGTTAATATCAAACTTTGTCTCTGATCTGTGGATATTTTGTTTTTTCTTTCAGTTCTATGTTGAATTATTTGCTGTCCCCACCACTTAAACTCTGCACTGGAGCTAATTTGTTGTCCTTTGCTTACGTCTAAACTGGGGGAACTTCCTGTGGGGACCAGCACTTGAGCCCTGTGGTTGAGCTAAATTGCTGCTTTGCTGCTGATTCCCTGGGGAAGGCTTTTTGTGCAGTTCAGGTTTTAATGGTTGACTTTGTAGGTATTTCCGGTATCATGAGATCTGGTGCAGCTGGGTTGTGTAGAAACTCTGGTCTGGGCCTGAGTCTTTTCAGCAAACTGCACCCCCTGCAGTTTTATATTCCTGACCAGTCTCCTCTGAGTTGGTCCTGTACTGACTGGGGGGACAGATCAGCTGTCCATGCTGTGCCCCAGTGTTCTCATGGTGGGCCCATCTCCCTCACCGCCCTTACTCCAGACGTTTCCCATGGGGTGGGCTGTGCACCGGTCCCTTGTGATGACTCACTGGCCTCTGAGTGGCCCCTTTTTTCAGTTGTTGCAGCCCCTCACTCCTATGTGTGTCCATGGGAACCCTGTTAGTGGTCTTGCTGGCCTGGGGGCCACC
>NW_007754678.1:0-1698 GCF_000696425.1 Galeopterus variegatus | reverse complement strand
GTCCAGACCTAGTTGCTGAAGTGTTTCACCTATATTTTCCCTTAGTAATGTTACAGTTTCACATCTTAAATGTAAATCTTTGATCCATTTTGAGTTGATTTTACTGTATGGTGAGAGATGTATATCTGGTTTCATTCTTCTGCACTTGGATGAAAAAACAAAAACAAAAACAAAAAAAGAGTAATCCTAAAAGTGTAGAGAAGAAAAATAAAATGTACATAATTTTTTAAAAAGTGCAGTAAGAATAAAAGTTAAAATTGAGGAAATATCTCATAAAGTTAGAAAAAGTAAAAGAGGAATTAAAATTTTTACCTATATCTGCTGTAGTTTCAATTTTCACAGTTTCTGCAACCAGTGTAATTCTATTATCACCTGAGTAGAAATTTAAAAATTCCAGAGTCATCGTGTCATTATTTGAGACCTAAATTGTACAATAAAATCTAGGGGGAAAAAAGCTCCATTACTTTGTTCATTTATAGGCAATCTTTATTTTATTTTATCTTGATAAAACCCTTTCTACTTCATTCGTTAATTTAAAAATTTAGCCAGAATATAACTATGTGCAGAGGGGATCTGGAAAGAATGCCTTTTTAACAATAACTTTGCATGAGAAAAGCTGTATATTAGGTTTTTATTTGCTATCCTAATCCTCCATATCTGTCAGTGTTTATCACTATTTAATTCCTCTCCCTTTTCTACTTTCATTGAGGAAAACTGTTTTTTCTCAAGTTAGTATTTATTTTACTCATTTGAGTTTTCTACAACCTCTACCTGTTTGTCCTGCCTCCAATCTGAAATATGTATATGTCAGCACCTTTATTTAGTTCCTGAATGTTACTTATCTGATGTTATTATCTTTCTTTTCATGTAACCCTTTTTCTTGCCCTGAGCAAATGTATCCTATGCTTTTATATTTCCATGTCAAGTTGAGTGAGAAAAAAGTAATTATTGATCCGAGTGGTTGGGAAGAAGAATAAGGTGAGGGTAATTCTGGTTCACATGGCCAGGACTGCTTAGCAGTACGTAGCAGATATATTACTTTCTGTTGGGTATAAAGTTCATGTCTTCAAAGTGAAAGTGGGCCACAGAAGAGATTGAATAGACTTCTCATCTACTCAGTACGGTTGAATTAATACTCTCTTTCAGACAGCAAATAGAGTGATAAAAGCCTATGTATTTTTCATTTCTACTTCATTTGTGCTATAAACCCCTAACTACTCTGAAGATTTCATAATTATCCTTTGATAATTGTCCAGATAATCAGTCTGATTTTATTTGTTTCCTTATACTTACTGGGATATTTTCATGGAATTCAAAATAGAGATTTTAGGGAATATGAAATAGATGCCTTCTTAAAGAATGCATATAGATCTTTGATATATGGTAACAATATGTTCAATCAGATATGTGTATACACACACACACACACGTATACACACACAGACAGACACACACACACATGTGTGTGTGTGTGTATAAAACCTGAAAGCAGGTTGTATAGATTGTATACTCAGCTGGTAATGTTTAGAATTTTGGGGTCCAGAATTAGGATTCATGGTAGGTTGGAGAGGGCTGTCTGGCTGTCAAAGGCAGGTTGTGTCCTGATTGTGCTTAGTATGTTCAGTTCTGAATGGCATATTAAGTATTTCAAGCATTTTTACTGTACATATTGGTAAGGCATAGTGTTTTGTTTTGTTT
>NW_007754677.1:7168-7871 GCF_000696425.1 Galeopterus variegatus | reverse complement strand
AATAATAGTATGGTTATCATCCTCAACAGGTATGATGCTGGGGATAAGCTGGGCTAGTGGCAGTTCCCTGAACCATGGGTCAGGGGTCACACTTACTACTCACTGGTTCCATGTTCAGCCCTCAGAAGACTGAATTAGTCAGTTTGGGCTGCCATAACCAGAAACCACAAATTGGGTGGCTTAAACAACAGAAATGTGTCTTCTCACAGTTCTGGAGGCTGAGAGTTCAAGATCAAAGTGCCAACAGGGCTGGTTTCGGGTGAGGCTGAAGTAATGCCCTCTTTGCTAAAAGCAGGACCGACGCCACTTAAGATAGTCCCTCCATTGTGTAAAAGTTAGACGGGAAAGTGGGGGTGGGACGGGAGGAGCTCCACTAACTGCTTAACTAGCTCATGTACTGTTGGCTTGCTTGCACTGGCTAATACCTCTTGGCGCAGTGATCAGGCGACCGAGTTGCTGCACTTGCAGCTTTAAAAACCGAGAACAAAGATGGTTTGGTACCGCACCTTGAATTGGCTGGTGTGGTCCTGGCTGCTGGAAATAAAATTTTTTTCTTTTTCTATATCGGTCTCCAAGAGTGTTTTTTTCTCCTGACGCCTATAACAAGGCTTCTCTGGTTTGCAGATGGCCACCTTTCCTCTATGTCCTCACATGGCTTTTCCTGTGTGCACCTGGCAAGGGGTGGGTAGAGAGAAAGAGAGGG
>NW_007754677.1:3761-6104 GCF_000696425.1 Galeopterus variegatus | reverse complement strand
TGAGCGTGGTGCTGACAACACCAAGCCAAGGGTTGAGATCCCCTTGCCGGTCATCTTTATATAAAATAAAAAAATAAAAAATAAAAAAAAGGGAAGGAGCTCCTGAGGTCAGGGTTTTCACACAGTTGAGGTCTTAAATTTATTGGTAAATTCAGCCCCCAGATCATGCTTTTAGTAAGAAGAGTGGCTGAGTGTGAAAACAGTAGTTCTCATACTTTTAAAAACGACATCTGTGAAACAAATTAGCACAGCATTCTTTAAAGGATATTCTGAGTAATGTCCCTTCCATAAGTGGTGGAAAATTTAGGGCAGTCACACCTTTTCCACTATTGGGAAGTCACAACACATGATAGCATATTAAAGACTACAAAATTCATTCATATACTCAAATAATATTTATTGGGTGTCTACTATTTTCCAGCCACTGTGCTAGTCTTAGAGTAAGACAGGAATTAAGAGGAGTTGCTACCGACAGACCAGGCTGGGCTTGCCCTCTCACACTAAACAAATGACCTGAAAGTCCAAAAGTTGGTGCAAGGACTGGAAGGTTTATTCAGATTACCAGTACTCGACTAAATGTCTAACCAAGCAAACAAACAAAGAGAAGGAGGGGCAACGAGGTCCAGTTTATCCTAGTCCCAATTGGCGGGGCCAACCTATTCCACTGACGTAGTAATTGATAAAAGCAGTTCTTCCCACTGTTGTCAGCACAGACAAGTACAGACTGTATTTAAATCAGAGAAACAAAGCATAGCCAGGAGCCCTCCAGGGTGCACCTATACANGGTTTATTCAGATTACCAGTACTCGACTAAATGTCTAACCAAGCAAACAAACAAAGAGAAGAGAGGGGCAATGAGGTCCAGTTTATCCTAGTCCCAATTGGCGGGGCCAACCTATTCCACTGACGTAGTAATTGATAAAAGCAGTTCTTCCCACTGTGGTCAGCACAGACAAGTACCGACTGTATTTAAATCAGAGAAACAAAGCATAGCCAGGAGCCCTCCAGGGTGCACCTATACAGCTGTGTATGCAATCCAACCAAACAACTGGAGAGGGCTCAGAAAATCAGAGAAAGGTAAAGAAAATTTTAGTTGCTTCTGGACTTCCAGTCACTGCGCAGCATGGGACTGAATCCCCACCACTCTCATGAAACCCTGGTCAGGGGGAACCTGCTCAAGCAAGGTCTTCACGGTGCAGGACTGGTCTTCCCACCTCTGCTGGTCACCCATCAGGGCGGGCCGCTGTCAGTCAGAGGGAGCATCTTCTTACAGGCTGTCTGGCTACTGAGAGGCTAAAGCTAAGGCTGATGTCGTGTATCCTGCTCACAGCACCAATTGTCTAGCTCTTAGTCCTGTTCGTGATGCCAGTTGTAAAGCTCAGTGACCATGCTAGTTGTTGGGCTCTTTTACCTGCCCATAGTCCTGCATTGTTTGGGCCAATTGTCAAGCTAAGCCTGGGTCTGGGGCTCCCAGACCCCTCAAGCCTATTCACNAGCTAAGGCTGATGTCGTGTATCCTGCTCACAGCACCAATTGTCTAGCTCTTAGTCCTGTTCGTGATGCCAGTTGTAAAGCTCAGTGACCATGCTAGTTGTTGGGCTCTTTTACCTGCCCATAGTCCTGCATTGTTTGGGCCAATTGTCAAGCTAAGCCTGGGTCTGGGGCTCCCAGACCCCTCAAGCCTATTCACAGACTGGGTCACAAACCCTTCACATGCCAGGCTGGGTCACCGGACCCCTTCATGCATGTCTATTAGCTAGGTAACTGGCCAAAAGGTCCTTGGAAACTGCAAGTCTGGAAAAACATGGTCATGCAGGGCGGGTGCCTGAGGCCATAAAAACCAGCCAAAGTGGTGCCACCTTGCAGGTGCACGTACTCCACCCACACACACAATGTTTACTGACCTGCCCTGAACTGGCTCCGAGGTGAGGGGAACCTGACCAAATTGTTCCATTTTCCCAATACAGGCTGAGAGGAGTTTAAGCTATAGTTATCTGGCAGTCACTTTAAAGAGGAAGCAAAGGGAAAGAAAAAGGGAGAGTGAAAGAGTAAAGCATTGTCTTGTCAGAATTTAGGCTGGGGGCTCCAGGAGACACTTACCAGCAGCAGAGACATGGGAGCAAAATGGTCCCAGTGTCCACTTGCCTCTTGCAGCTGGGGTCTCCTCTGGTGCTCAGGCTTTCCAATTTTTGCCAGTGATTAAATTAAGCTCTTGGATTTCAAAGTCATACAAATGAACAATGCACCCAGCAGTAAAGCAAGCAATGCTTTATTAAAAGAGGAGACAGATGGGCCGGCCTGTGGCTCACTCGGGAGAGTGCGGTGCTGATAACACCAAGGCCA
>NW_007754677.1:1022-2770 GCF_000696425.1 Galeopterus variegatus | reverse complement strand
CCCCTTCCCGGTCATTTTTTTAAAAAAAAAAAAAAAAAAAAGAGGAGACAGACTTATGCATAAGGGGAACAGTGACAGTAAAGCCAGCACCCTGAGGGAGGGGAGCTGTTCAGGGTCTTTTATAGGAAAAGGAGTTAAGGGGTACAGGCCAGCGTCACTGGAGGTGGTCTGTTGTGTTCTTCCTGGTTGCATCATGGGTGCATGCTCAGTAGGTCCAAAGATGGCTCATCATTGTCACCCCAGGAGGGTCATTGTAGCAGTCACCTTGATGCTTTGTGAGCAGATGGGAATTCCTAAAGGGGCCCTAAGGTTAATCTGTAAATTTTACAATTACATAAACAAGCCTTGGGGAGGGGTTTTGCAATTCAGTAAATATCTGTTTTTCTCTTTTCTCAGTCTATTTTATCAGGGTGGCCCATGGGGTATAATCATTTGCCCTGGGGGTCTCATGACTGAAGAGTGGAAAAGTAACAAAGTGTCTTCTGTAGGGAAAATGGAGTCAGTCTGGCTCACAGACCTAGCTTTACTCTGTTTCAGAGTAGCCTAACCTAGTGCAAGAGATCAAGGCAATGAGCTGTTGGATGCTGGCTCCCTAAAAATGCCACCCAGATAACCTGTGGATAAGGCTTGTCAGGTCAGGGAGGTCATTATCATAACGGAGTCTTAGCCACTTCTTGGAAGAGGAGGGATATTTATGAGGTTTTGGGGATCTGGATTAAAGTGTCTATTCTGATGCAGAGCTTGATTAGGATTGGGAGAGTGTGTGACATAATAGTTTAGGATTGGTGGACACTGCAAGGCGAGAGTTTCCAAGGGAGTCTTTTGATCCCGGGAAAGTGGTATTTACTTTAACTAGAGTAAATTAAGTAGTCAAGTGTCTGGAATGATGAATTTTCAGGAAGTTCCTGGAATAAATAATACGATTATTTGCCATTTCATCTCTCCAGGTAAGAATTTCCTGGAATAGGAAAGTCAGGTAAAGGTAGACAATAAGCTGTGTACGTGTAGACAGTAAGTCTTGATTTCTCAAAAGAGTCTTCTTATAACTTCTTTAAATCCTGCATTTCCCTAACTCACTTGACCACAACGTTCATCTCTTTTCCCACAAAAACTGTTAACACTTCAGAGAACAGACCACGGTGAACAGCAGACTGGGGAATAATCTCTATGGGAGCGTTGTGGACCAGTGGTTCTCACAGGGTGGTCCCGGGCCAGTAGCATCAGCACCACCTGGGAACTTGTTAGAAGCCTCACCTACTAAATCAGAAACTCCGGGGGCAGGGGGCGGCAATCTGTCTCATCCGCCCTCCTGGTGACTCCCACATATGCCAAATCTTGAGAACCAGGGCTGGGGGACTTCTGATAACTCTCTAACTTCCCTCTCCTGTATTAACCTTTTCCTGCCCTTGCAGAACGGAGACACGTAAGTGCTTAAGCAGGCTAATGCCTGGTATTCCTTCAAGCAAACAGACCTCACCTTATTTGTCCGCTTTTCCTTAGTGGAGATGAAGGTAAAGCAGATTTTTTGTAAACTCCACGTTCTCCTTTCTTTATATTGTGACTCATAGTCACTGTTCTCTCCTCTTCTTTGAGTTCCTTGAAAACAACACCCTCCTTGCACTAGCATTTGTGAGCTAGTGAGGAATATAAAATGTACTCAAGATTTTAGAAAGGAGCTGCAAGAGAGGGGTTGTAGAGCATGGTATTGGGATTTCACTTCAATAAGGACAACATAGAAAGAGAAAGTA
>NW_007754677.1:0-570 GCF_000696425.1 Galeopterus variegatus | reverse complement strand
TTGCAGAACGGAGACACGTAAGTGCTTAAGCAGGCTAATGCCTGGTATTCCTTCAAGCAAATAGACCTCACCTTATTTGTCTGCTTTTCCTTAGTGGAGATGAAGGTAAAGCAGATTTTTTGTAAACTCCATGTTCTCCTTTCTTTATATTGTGACTCATAGTCACTGTTCTCTCCTCTTCTTTGAGTTCCTTGAAAACAACACCCTCCTTGCACTAGCATTTGTGAACTAGTGAGGAATATAAAATGTACTCAAGATTTTAGAAAGGAGCTGCAAGAGAAGGGTTGTAGAGCATGGTATTGGGATTTCACTTCAATAAGGACAACATAGAAAGAGAAAGTAGAAAGGTGGTTATCAGAGGCTGGGGGAAGGGGAAAGATGGGGGAAAGAGAGATACTGATCAAAGGGTACAAAATTTCAGTTAAACCACAGGAACAAGTTTTAGTGATCTATTGTACAGCATGGTGACCACAGTTAGTAATAAAGTATTGTATATTTCAAAATTGCTAAAACAGATTTTTTTTTTTTTTTTAAAGATGACCGGTAAGGGGATCTTAACCCTTGACTTGG
>NW_007754676.1:2371-7871 GCF_000696425.1 Galeopterus variegatus | reverse complement strand
AGTTTTCAAAAGCATCTTCCATTTCTGGAATTCAGAGAGAATGGAGGTCCACATTGCAGGCTGCACAGGAAATATAGCCATAAATAGACTTTAGGAGAGATATAGAATATGCATTCACTTGGGTTAAGAATTATCCAGTGTTGTAAGGCTGTTTTCAGAAGACAGAAAACAGTGAGGTTGGTACTTTGTAGAAAGTATATCAATGNAGGTGCGGGTGCGACACCGAGGGTTGCGATCCCGTTGCTGGTCCCGGTCCGGTACGGGCGCGACACTGAGGGTTGTGATCCGTTGCCGGACACGAAAAAAGACAAAAAGGAAAAAAAAAAGAAGAAGATACACAGTGTGCCTTTTGTTTCTGAGACTAGAATGATGTTCACCTCTCAGCATCTGCCTTCCCGGAGTGCTGCAGACACCTTCTTCAGTGCTACTTCCAAAACTAAGGATGTTCATTTTATTGTTATTCTGAGGCAAGGATTATTCATAGAATCAGATTTTAAATGGAAGAATCTTCTGAGTCTCCTAATTAACTCCCCCATCTTTCAGGTTGAGGAAGTGATGTCCAAGTTAGCATATCTAATATGCAGTGGAGCTGAGATTAAAATCGGATTCCTAGTCTACTTTCCTTCCCACTATACTGCATTATGTCTCTTCAAGAGGGGAACAAGGAGAATCTCTTAAGAGACAGAATACTAAGGACTCCCATAACTTACTGTGTGGCCATGGGCTTGTCTCTATTTCTTCATTTGGTAAGTGGGCTTGGTGTGAGGATGAAGTGAGGTGGTGAATGTAGAGCAAGCATACAGCGCCTGGCACATAGTACTACATGAATCATAACTATCGTTATCACCTTAGTAGGTAGCATTCAGAGTGTTTGGACCTAGGTGAGGAATTATATAAACAAATGAGTTCTTCCTGCTCAGAAATATCAAAAGAATTTCTTTTACTGTGTTCTGTGAAGCATTACCAGCCCCACTTAAAGAAACAAATTTCTTCCTTTATGAATCTTAATTGTGTCTGTGTTTGTGTGGTGTTTTGCAAAAAAAAAAAACCAAAAAACAAAAAAAAACCCAAACCTGATTTCTCTACCTTCAAAGTCTTAGGGAATAATAGGACCTGTTTCCTGTTCTCCACCTTATCTTTTATCTTCTCCAACATTCACAAAGCATTCAAATGGCTATAATGCCCCGGGTGAATGTGGTCCTGGTTGTTAACTAACAACCATTCATTAGCAAAATTAAAAAAAGAAAAAAACATGTTGAATAATAAATAGCAGCAAGGACCTTCCCTATCCTTGCTTCCTTGAGCAGTAGGCACTGGTACTCTGCTGACTGCAAAAACAGATCCATTCCACCTGTTCTGGAAGCCTTAGCACATAGGTAACTAAGTGCATAATGATCACCCCCCAAATAATAGGATGATTCTAAAGTCTTAAAGTCTTCAAAGAAAATGTGTTCAGTATAAGCTGTGGTGGACATTTCAATTGTTTAAAATTTGGTAATTTCTTTGAAAAATGGTGTTTTTTTGCTATCAGTAATTTGCAAAAGCATCTACTTATTCCATTAATGAGAATATTTGATTGGACAGAACATCCTATTCGTCAACTCTGCTATGTGCCTTAGCATATTGTTTTTATTTACTGTAGATGTCTGTTGCTCTAGAATCCAAAAATCAGGATGGTGAGTACAGTTAATAAGGTGGTATCAGGGATAGTGTTCTGGTTATCTGTTGCTATATCAAAAACACTCCAAAATTTAGTGGCTTAAAACAGTGCCAATCATTTTATTATTATTTCTCGTTATGCTAGGAATTGGCTGGGCTCAGCCAGGCAGTTTTTACTCAGGGTCTCATGATTATCATCAGATTATGGCTGGGACTGAAGTCATCTCAAAGGCTTCCTCACTTAATATTTCTGGCAATTGATGCTAAGACTCAGCTGGGGCTGGAACGTCTACACACAGCTTCCTCAGAGTATGGTGGCAAGGTACTAAGAGTGAGTGTCCCAAGAGGACCAGACAGAAGCTGTTGTCACCTTTTATGACCTAGTCTTGAAAGTTACATAGCGTTCACTTCCACTAAAGTCACAGGCCCACCCAGATTCAAGGGGAGGGAGCATATATCCCACCTTTCAGTGGTAGGAATGTCAAAGAAATTATGGAGATGTTTTAAACTATCAGTGACAGTTTTTTTCCAGCAAGCTCTTTAAAGTTCAGGTCACCACCATCAGGCATTCATCTTTCAGCTATCCTCTATACTGCAGCCGGAATGAGATTGTCAAAACAAGTTTGTCATTTCCCATTTAAAACCTCCTGAGGACTCCTAGCATCCCTCTGGATAAAGCTCAGACTCTTACATGGTTCAGAAAGCCCTTCATAATCTGGGCAGGGTATGCCCACCCACCCCCATCCCTTGCTTCTCCACACCCCTTCTTCCCTTCTCATTGACTGGCTAACTCCTACTCATCTTTCAGGTCACAGCTTAGACATCTTTTCATCTGGAAGGCTTTCTGAACCCACCTACTCCCTCAAGTCTCAGTTAGGTGAGCTACACATGTGCCTTAACTTATCAAAGCGCTTGTCATGATGCTGTCACTGCCTGTTGTCTATTCTTTACTAGACTTAGGTGCCATGTCAAACCTGTTCACTGTGTGCCTGGTACCTAGTACAGTAGGGAATGTATCAGAGGATTAGGACTTACTTTACTCACTCATTATGTAACTGTTGGTGGTTATCATGATTTCCCGTGGACAGCCTTTTATCTCCAGTGCCGTTCACTCAGTGCTATGGTCTGAATGTTTGTGTTTCCCCCCGCCCCAAATTCATACATTGAAATCCTAACAGTCAAGATGATGATGGTATCAGGAGGTGTGCCTTTGGGAGGAGATAGGTCATATGGGCAGAGCATTCATGAATGGAATTACTGCCCTTATAAAAGTGGCCCAAGAGAACTTGGTCACCCCTTCCACCATGTAGGGACACAGTGAGAATGTGCTGTCTATGAACCAGAAAGCAAGCCCTCACCAGCCCAAATCTGCTGGTACCTTATTCTTGGACTTCCCAGCCTCCAAAACTGTGAGAAATAAATTTCTTTTTTTTTTTCCTTTTTGTCTTTTTTCGTGACCGGCTACGGATCGCAACCCTCAGTGTTGCGCCCGTACCGGACTGGGACCCGCAATGGGATCGCAACCCTCGGTGTAGCAGTGCGCCACCGGGCCGGCCCTGAGAAATAAATTTCTTTTTTTTTTTCCTTTTTGTCTTTTTTCGTGACCGGCTACGGATCGCAACCCTCAGTGTTGCGCCCGTACCGGACTGGGACCCGCAATGGGATCGCAACCCTCGGTGTAGCAGTGCGCCACCGGGCCGGCCCTGAGAAATAAATTTCTTTTTTTTTTTCCTTTTTGTCTTTTTTCGTGACCGGCTACGGATCGCAACCCTCAGTGTTGCGCCCGTACCGGACTGGGACCGGCAATGGGATCGCAACCCTCGGTGTAGCAGTGCGCCACCGGGCCGGCCCTGAGAAATAAATTTCTATTGTGTATAAGCCTCCCAATTTATGGTATTTTGCTATAGCAGCCTGAATGGACAAAGACACTGAGTCTAACACTCCACCCTTAGACCCGTTTCCAAGTTTTGCTCAGTCCATTATGCACCCTTTTCTCTTCCCACCTAAAATGCCCTCACTCTTTCTCCATCCATCCTGCTCTGCCCATCTTGCAAGGTCCAACTCATGTGGCACCTTTTCCATGAGTCATTCCCAGTGTATTTAAACACACGTGGATTCTCCATTCACTTACCAAGTCGATTATTAGCATCTACAAAGGACAGGGCACTATGAAAGGCTCTTAAGATGCCACCGGGAAAAGACAGACACGATCCCCTTCCCAAAGCAGAACATTTTTTGCCTGCCATGTTGACTCCAAGAACCTTTTGGCCTACGTAGTACAGATTACAGAGTGATTAAAGCCCTACTGAAGAATAGACCTGGTTATGAAATAGACCAATCCTGGGCAGTGTTGTCGGCGGTTTTATTGAGGATGACCCAAGAAATACAAACTTTTAACCAATTCATAATGAATATTGCTGGGAAATTATAGTAGGAGCTAAAGATTTATCTGCTACAATTCACATAGGCAAAATTGTAGATTTCATTTTCTTAGTAACTGAATTAAAATTTCTTATGGACTCTAGTTATATTGAGAACCTGAGAATGGGGATCACGGGGAACTTGATCTTGCTTGAAGAATGTTTTAGTCTTTGAGGTAATTATTATGTCTTTTTGGATGTCTTCTCTCCTATCCCTTTTCATAGCCAGGATAATAGCTGAGCATAAGACTGTGGCTCTCAGACTTTAGCATGCATCAGAATCACCTGAAGAGCTTGTTAAAACACAGATTGCTGGGCTAACCCCCAGAGTTTCTGATTCTGTTCATCTGAGGTCAGGCCCAAGAATTCACATTGCTGATAAACTCTTAGGTGATGCTGTTGCTAGTCTGGGCAATACACTCTAAGAACAATTGACATAAGAGGGAGTTGTGTCTCTTCCTGTGGTTGGGAGGCTTCAGCTTTTGACCCATTCTCCAGGTCATCTTTGGTCTCTGTTGTGAGGAGGAGGAGTGGAAAGTCTTGTAAGTATCTGCTGAGTTGGGGGCATTGGTCCCAGCAGGCCTTTCAGAGGCTCAGGCTGGCATGCACTGCTGAGGTCTGCAGGCTCTGCCATCTGCCCCTGCTCATAACTACCCTCACTGCTGCTGCCTCCTGCCAACCCCAATCCCTCCACTGAATTCTTCTGAAGCAGAAGTCCCAAGGCATTAAGATTTAAAGACAATAGAAAATATATCCATTGATTGTTTTCAGATACAAAGAAATCCATGCAACCTAAGGCAACGTATGGCAAAACTGCACAGGGCTTGACTAAAATAACCCACAATTCAAATTTACTTTATAACATTTCTGTCTACAAATTTGACTTGGTGAAATTAAACTTGGTAGATAAAATGGCCATTAAAAAATCACAATGGCAAAAGCTATGATCAGTAAAATTTGGTATGCATAAAAAATGTGTCACAAACCAGATCATTGTAAAATTGATCCCAATGGAAATAATTTCAGAAAAGTAAAAATGAAGTGATACTTTTTAAAAAGGAAATGGTTTGACAGTATTGCATAGAAAATGAATCAAGGAATAAAATTGGCTTAATTGGCATTAGCTCAAAAAGTATCTTTTCAACAGAAATTGATTGCTATTGGTGTACTTCTGATTAAAATAACTTTTTATTCACTAACATGGAGTCAAAACAACGGGATTTTTAAAATGCCTTCTGTTCTTATGGAGCTTGCATTCTGCAAGAGGAACAGGCATAAAATGGATTACTAGGCAAATAATCACATGATTACAATTGGGTAAGTGCTAAGTCCAGGGTATTACACACACACATATATATATATATATATATATATATAATAAAAGGAAGGCTTTTTCTGGTCTTCTGTAGCATCAATTATCA
>NW_007754676.1:0-2011 GCF_000696425.1 Galeopterus variegatus | reverse complement strand
ATATATATATATATATAATAAAAGGAAGGCTTTTTCTGGTCTTCTGTAGCATCAATTATCATTGTAACTCATTTTGACACGTAAAGTACATTGCTTTATGTTGTTACAGAACTTTTTCTCCCTAAGTTCATGTAGTCTCTCCTGAAAGACAAAGTACTCCACATTTCTTTTATGTGATTCTAAGTGCCTTTGTAGCATGATACTATAAAAATAACAGGCCATCAATATTTTCTAAAAGAGTGAATTAATTAAAGGCAGATTTTGGTTAAAATTTAGCCTACACAGTATGCTTCATATACTTTACAACTTTCTCAGAAATTGGTTGTCATTTCTGTCCCTGTGTTGAGTGTGACAGAGCCAAGATGCAGAGAAGTGGAATAAGTAGGTCTGCACAGAGGCCTGGGTCTACCAGTGCATTCATACACTGGGCCAGAGCCCCTCTATCTCACACTTCCAAATCCATGGGGATTTACCCCAGTAGTTCCAAGCACTGGGCTAATCTGGGAAAGAAGTGGTTTGGGAAAGGGGGAGGGAGTGGGCACAAGGGTTCCAGGTGAAACTTTGAAGTTGCTAATGAAAGACAGTCATAACGCTGCTGAACTTCTCACCCTACCCGCCTGACTGCCTTGCCCAGTCACCCCTTCTTCCAAGGGCTGTGCCTCTAAGGACCTCAGAGGCAGCATTACCACAGTGATTAAAGATGGACCCAGAGGGAAGGAAAAGAACCTCAGGCTTGCCTGCTAATCACTACTCTGCAGCTGAAACATCAAAGCTGGCTGCCTTGGGATAGGAGAGGAAGGTCTCATTTAATCAGGCTCTGAAAGGAAAAAGAACCAGGGCTCTGAGTAGGCCTGCAAGCTATCATGGCATCCTGTTCTGTAAACCACAAGCCTGCCTGGAAACTCATAGCCGGATTAGAGGGATGCCTTGTAAATCCCTCACCTTCCCTGATTCCTTGTTCCTGCCCCAAATCAGGCCAAGCTGCTCACACAGAGAGTCCAGAGTCATCCTGTCCCCAAATCCCTCAAATCTCTCTCACTACCAGACAGCAAGATCCTGTTGAATTACAAGTGACCCTCAAAGGAAGGTGTAACCCCTGCAATGTGACTGCCCCACAACTTGATCTGATTTTGAATCCACAAACACAAGTCACATTCTGGCAACCAAGCAGCAGAACCTGCTGGTGTATCCCATTGCACCCCAGGGGGACATATTACATAGTCATGAAGGTTCAGGAGGATTAACTTGACCTTCAGTTTCATTGCTGGGAATGATTGGATTGATGTCAGGTAGTGGAAGGGGTATGTTCTGGTTGTAGCAGGTGGCAAGATGACCACATGCGTGTCCAAAGAATTCAGCATGAATGGTGTGGCTGAGCAGCTAGGAGAGAATAAGCAACTCAACATAAGGTCGTGGGGCCAAAGGGTATGTCTCTGTATAAAGCTCAGAGAGTGGAGGAAATGTCATTTTCAATTTAGATTAGCATAATCGTTTCTTTGATACATTGCTGCTCAGGTGGTAGGGAATTCAACAACAGCAGGGCTTTTAATACTAGGGTTTATGAAATAAAAGAAATAAAAGAAAAAATAGTTAACATATAATAAGACTTATTTGTCAGGCCCTGTGTTGTCTCATTTAATCCTCAGGAAAACCCATGAGGTACTGCTATTATCCATTCACAGATGAAGAAACTGAAGCTCAGAGAGGTTATGTTACTTGCCCGTGGGTATAACACTAAGGAGTGAGAGAGCATAATATTTGAACCTAGGCAGACTGAGGCCAGAGCTTATGTTTTTAACTCCACATCCATATTGTCTGCCCAAATGGTGGCTGAGTGTGTGTGTTTTCAGTAATCCCTGGCAGACTTCATGCTTTGCTGTCACTAGTATACAGCTGAAGAATGTAGATTAGACAGCAGAGGGCGCCCAGAATCACTATTTAAAAGGTGCTAGTTTTCAAAAGCATCTTCCATTTCTGGAATTCAGAGAGAATGGAGGTCCACATTGCAGGC
>NW_007754675.1:0-7871 GCF_000696425.1 Galeopterus variegatus | reverse complement strand
GGTCACTTTGCATATTTTGTCCCTCATTCATTATAGACTGAGAACACCAGCAATGTCAAATCTATAGAAATTCGAGGTTGTAAACGATTTTTATTAAGATGACCAGAAGAGCAAAAAAAAGCGTAGTGCATGTAAGCAGCATAATCAGTGTTAAGACCTAGTGCTGCCTCTTGACTCTGCTTTTCTCCTGAGCTACTGGCTCTTACCCTCCCACCTCCAGTCTAACTCCCTGTCTTCATTTTTAACTGTCTCCTGCTTCCCATTGCCTCGTTTGTTTTCTTTTGTGTGTTTGTTATTCTCCACCTCAGCTTTCCACATGTGCTTTAAGACAGTGTGAACAGTCGAGCAGCAGTCAGCCCCACCCAGTTATCTGAAAAGGCACCGACCCCCAGTGCTGTCACTTGCCACCTCCACACACCCCACAAACACAAGGAACACACGGAAGGACTGGGAAGGAGGGAGCATGGAGTGTGTTCAGGTGCATGATGAGACAGCATTGACCAGACACGAACTAAGTCTGTGGATGCTGAGTATGTACCAGGCTACTTCAAAATGTTTGTGGAAAAATTAAATTAAAAGACAATACGAATCCTTCCATTAATTTTTGAAGATCCCTCATATGTAATGCATACGTAAGACTTAGGCCAATTATGTTGCACCAAACCATTCTGTTTCAGAGATTTAGGAACCATTCACCATGCTAAATTCCTTTTCTAAATGCACAGATCTCATTGATTATCACAGACTCTCATCGTTTTTCTTCCAATGGAACTAAAAAAACAAAGTAAACAACTCTGAAAACCACTTACAGTAAAGCTCCACCTGGATTCTCTTTTCCACTTTCTTTTGTCCACAGGTCGCTGAGCACAGATAAAAGTGTTCGTTCTCAAAACTCACAGGGTGCAGGGTCAGTGTGGACTCGGTCCCTTCACTCCTCACCGTCCCATTCAGAGGGCTGTCTGTGTGGGTTCTCCAAGAGATAGATGGGGACTCGCAGCCTGTGACACCACATGTCAACACGACCAAGTCCCCAATCTGAGCAGCAATCCGGGGCCCAGGGGAGATCTCAATGGTAAACAGTTTTTCTGGGGGATGGGGGGTGGAGATGAAGATGAAAAGAAGATAAGATTATTTTCTTCTTTCATCATATTCTCATATATGATCTTTATTTTTCTTAATCTCCTTTTAGCTAATATCTGTGCCAAGAAGAAATTACTCCTTTTCACCTCAGGATCACCAGGAATGACACCACATCTTTTAAACATGAATTCATGATAGTCTGTTGATTCATTCATTTAACAGAATGAACATAGATAACGATTTGTCAAGAGAGAGACTGGCATCTTTTCATAGCAATAATCCAGTCTCTGCTCAAATATAATATATCAGCTCACTACAATAGTGGACAATAGCTCAAATAAATATAGTGGTTCCTGTGTGTCAAGCATTATGTAAACCACTTCACATGTATCATCTCATTTAATCCTCACAACAATTTCATGAACTAGTATTATTATTTCTTCTCGGCCTTTACTTCCTCCTCTTTCTACTTTCTCTTCCTTTTCCTCCTCTTTCTTCTTGAGAAAATTTAGATTCAGAAATGCTAACTAACTTTACCCAGTTTGCAAGTGGCAAAATTAGGACTTGGTGCCAGTTGCGTCTGATTCAAGACCCCAGCTTTTCAGTTGCTAGAACAACTAAATCAAGTTATCCTCATGTGGATATAAAACATGATCTAAAAGAGGAACTGGAAAAAGCTACAAAAAAGCCTTCCAATTAGATACAATACTCATAATGGATCAGTGCTTAGAGCTTCTGTTCCAACAATATAAAATTATAACATTGAAAGTTATGCAGAATCACACTGAAAGCAAGTCAAAATCTAAGCATTAAAGTGATACATAAGTCACCTCCAAAATTTGTTTGATGTGATATAAAAATATTTTGCAATTAACTCAGGAGATGAAAGCTGAGAAGGGAGGGCAAACTCCTAAGTCTCAAAACTCCTGCTGGGCGCACAAGCCTTTGTGCATAACTGCTGTTTAGGGAAAAAGAGAATTCCATATCTTCACTATTCCCCTGAAGAAACTGGGAGTGGTTGGGCAACTCTGAAAGGCACAAATGTGACTCTCTAGAAAATCACTAAAATCTTCCTTGTAAATAGCAGACTGGAGACGGGAGAAAGAAATCCTCAATACTTAAATAATCCCAATATACTACATTTTCTAAGGTTCTCATCTGTGCCAGGAGAAGTTATTTTTCTCAGTTTTGTTGGTTTAATTGTGATATCTTAGTATTTTCCAAGGAAGACTCTCCTCAAATTACCTCAATAAACTGTTATGCTATTAGATTTTGAAAGAGAGATCATTCAGAACAATAATCAGAGTTTCTGAATTCCTTATATGCTAGTATAAAAATGGGGAACTTTAAAAATAGATCCACTTCCTGCTTGTGAACAGTTCTCAGATAATTCTTTACAGCAGCTGCATATATTATAATGTGAACTTACAGCTCCTGGGGGAGTGACTCTTTTAGGTAGCTAAAGTTCAGTTCTATCTTCAGTGCTTTAAGGTCCTTAGGAGCCCATGTGATGCAAAATGCAAAACAACCCTCCTCAACCCCAGAACATCAAAATGAGATACAGCTTATTATGTGATTATGTGGTGGCACTATTCCAGGATGGATGATTAGCTTTCCACATTTTTATTCATGTAATATCTTTCCTGGTCACCTGAGAATGCTAACCTAACAACCAACTGAGTTAATCTACTGATGGTGAGTTTGAATTTTATTTTTTTAATCATCCAAATTTAAACTCTATGTTTTCATATTTTAAAAATTTGTGTTACCCATGTTTAAAATTCATTCATTTACTCGATAAACATTTACTGAATACTTATTATGTGTCAAGTACTGTGAGGAACCCAAACATTCAAACACACACACACACACACACACACACACACACACACACACACACACACACACACACGTGTTCCTGACTTTAAGAAGCTTACAATTGATGGAAAGACACATTTAAATAGATAACACTATACTGGCTCTTACTAAAGTATATTTAAATTACCTATTGATATGCCTGTCTTTCTTTCATAGTCTGTAAGCTCCCCCAGGGCAGTTGCCATATCTTCTTCCTGTCTGTACCCTCAGCACCAAGCACAGTTCTCGGACAAGGGCTCTTAGTTAATATGTGTTGAGACTGACATCAGCTTTGTGTTGGAGGATGGCTAGGACTTTGCGAGGTGAAGGAAGGAGAAAGGCCATTCAAGGCAGAAGGAACAGTACAAACAGAGGCACAGAGCTACCAACAAAGCTGCGAAGGTAGTTTCTGACCAGATTATAAAGAGTTATATGTGGTTATTTAAAGATATTTGGTTGAAGTCATATAAAATGAGCATGGCTTTGCTTAAGGTGATTAACTCTGATAGCCACGCATAGGACTGATTATCCTGGGGTCAGAATGATAGCAGGGAGACCATTTAAAAACAATTAGCTATAAAACACAAGGATTACTAGTCAGCCTTTAAGAAAAAAAAAAAAAAAAGGAAATTCTGTTATTTGTAACAACATGGATAAACCTGGAGGACATTATGCTAAGTGAAATAACTCAAGCACAGAAAGACAACTACCTCAGGATCTCACGTACACGTAGAATCTAAAATGTCAAACTGATGGAAGCAGAGAGTAGAATGGTGGTTACCAGGGCTGGGGGTTAGGGGTGGGGAGAAAGGGCATGGGGAGATGTTGGTTAAAGGGCACCAAGTTTCAGTTAGATACAAGACACAAGCTTTTAGATGCATTGCACAGCAGGGTGACTACAGTTAACAATATACTTTATTTATAACAGTTATATTTAATAATATAATAATTATAATTATAATCTTAAAATAATAATTTTATTTGTCACATTATTATTATAAAATAATATTATTATTTTATTTTAAAATAACTAAGAAAGCAAATTTCAAATCTCACCACAAAAAATAAGTGAGGTGATGAATATGTTCATTAGCTTGATTTAATTATTCCACATTTTTACATATATCAAAACATCACATTGTATTACATAAATGTATACAATTATGATTTGTCAATTAAATATAGCATTAATTTTAAAAAAACAATTAATAAAGATAGATAGCTATAATTGAAAAGGTGTGGAGTTTGGGAATAAAAAAAGCCTGTATTAAAATCATAGTAAATGCAACTAACAGGCTATTTGGCCTTAGGCAAATTATGAACTATGCTGTGCCAGAGTTTTTATCCACCTTATAGCACTGTGGTGAAGATGAATGAGATAATAAATATAAAGTAGAATGTAGAATTCCTGGCAAATATCAGGTATACAATCAGTAGGTGATACCATTACTAATCTCTGTGAGACTCTATTCTCTCATCTGTACAATGAGTATAAAATATTTACCCTATAGTTATTTCTTGAGGATTACAGATAGAATATATAAAATGCCTGAAACATAGTTAGGGTTCAATGAGTGCTGTTATTTAAGAACATCTTACAAGAGTCCAAGTGAGAGATGATAAACTAAGGCAATGGCAAGAAGGCCGAGGAAGAGGTCAGATTCTAAGGATCATTTTGGGGTGGAACTGACAGTTTGGAATAATACGGTATGGAAGCATGAATTTGAGAATAATCAGCTTATAGTAGTCCACTTCTTGGGGGTCTAGAGTGAGAAGAGAAGAGGACCAGGTGTGGTAACCTGAAAATACCAACATTCAAGAGGCAGGAGGAAGAGAAAAAGCCAAGGAAATGATGCAACATGGAAAAGAACCAGAAAAGCAGAGCCATGGAAGCTCTTGGAGGAAAGACTTCCAAGAAGTACGAGTAGGATAAATACCCACATATATTTGTGCCTAAGTACATGGCAATCAGTTGGGCCATCAATGAAACTTAGGGAAGGAATTTCAGCATTGAAGCTGTGTCATATTACTCAAATCCCAATGACAACACCTTTATCATTCCTTTTTCACATTCTACTCACCTTGAACAATTAATTCCACTTCTTTTCTGCTTTTCCCAATCAGATTACCTCCTTCACACACATAAATTCCAGAATCTTCTATCCTCATAGCAATTAAGGTGAGAGTTGCATTCCCAGAAAGGAGCTGTAGATTCCCGTTATCTAATTTCTTGCTCCAGAAAATCTCTGGAGCTGGTAGACCCTCACTGGAACATGTCATCGTCACAGAGCCACCTTCCTGCAGCCTTGTGGAGGGATTCACAGAGATAACTGTATTTTTGGGTGAGACTGAAAAAGCAGGGCATAATATTAGCAATTGCTAAGCATCATCTTGATCCAACAGGAGTAATATATTTCTCTCATAGATTGTGTTTATGTGCTTCCACAAATCTAACAAACTTACTCTGCCAAATTAGTATTAAAAACAGCTGACTCATTACAAAATAGTCTAGTTTCTGATGAACTTGAGTTACTTTTTTTGATGTTTAGTGTTTTCAGATGGTTGCTGATACTCAGAAATTAAGACGGGCCCTTAGAGTCATGAGGTTCAATCTCCCACCTATAAGTAGGAGTCCCATCTAAGCATCCTTGCCAAGTGCTCATTCAAGTAAGCCTCAACATTTACTGAAAGAGACAACCCATTGCTTTATAAAACAGTCAATTTGAGCTTTGGACAGATCTAATCCTAGAACATTTTCTCCCATTGAGCTGAAATCTTCCTCTTTGAAACTAACTTCTACAAACTAGTCATAGTTCAGACTTTTACAGCTACAGAATAAACCAAATCCCTCTTTAAAAGACACTACTGTCTTTTAAATACTTAATTAGAGCTCTTTTTTCCAAGTTTTGTTTCTCTGGAAAAATATCCACTTTCTTGACTATTCTTCTCAAAACATTGTTAAAAGTCTTTCCCATCTCCTTCTCTTTTCACTAAACATGCTAGAGTTGGTGATACTCCTTTTAAATGTGGTGCCCAGAACAGAACAGAGCAATTTAGTCTAGAACAGGGCACAGGGAGTTCAATCCTACATTATTCTAGGACTACAAGACTGCCTCAAATCCCTTGGTAGTCTCAGTTAGACAGGGGACAATCAAACCCTGTCACCTTCCCCCCACGCGTATGTGTGTGTGTGTGTGTGTAAGCTTATTTATATACAGGTGTGCACACACACATACACAGAATGAGTGCTCACCTTCTAAAGCTTCTATACCTATGCAACTAATATTTCAAGGCATATTATAAGAGTTTACAAACCATGATTAAAAACATTTTATTATTTGAGCCTATTTTCAATCAGATTGTATTATTCCCCTTTGATAGACTGGGAAACAGAAAAATTAAGTAACCCAAGCTCAAACAATTAATGGAACTAGAAATTAAGCTCAAACCTTCTCACTCCAAATCCAGTATTCTTTTCATTGAATTATGCTGTTGGCAAATGTTATGTTCTCAACAAATAAAAATGGAGTAAAAACTACAAACATATTTCTTGTTGACTCAGTTGCTAAGTTTATTGCTATATACACCCAAGATTGATCTCTCATAACGACTAGACCAAATCACACAAGTACTTACTGTAGACTTGCAGTACTTTTGTAGTCTCCCTTTCTTTGGGTGCAAAATCAGTTTCATCAACATGTAATTTAGCTCGGCAAACAAGAGCTTTCCCAATATCCTCAACGATAGGAGTAAAGGTTACTTCCAAACTCTTGGTTTCCGGGGACTTCCTATCCATAACCTCCAGAAATTCCTGATTCTTCATGAGATGGTCACCTTTCAGTAAATCTATCTCCAGCTTGTCAAATGGGTACACATCAGGGACCAAACACTTGACTGTGATTGGTTTTCCGACTTCCAGAAGGCCATTCAAATGAATCTCGGGATCCCTAGGGAAAGCTGCAAAGGCCAAATACATGAGTAGGCTTTTTGCTCATGTTACATAAGTCCTCTTAACATTTTAACACAATGCAAATTAATCCTAATGTTTTTGTTAAAACAGTCTTATTAATACAACAGAATTAATTGTTCAAATGGTCTTTCATGGTTTGTGGTGGGTTCAAGAAGCAGGAATCAGAATCAGCCACCTTTTAGAGGATTCTCCAGTTCTGATCTTGCATGTATTAAGGGTTGCATGCTATTGGAGTAAAGGAAGGCAGAGAAAATCTAACATTTATTGAAACTTTGTGCCCATCACATTGCTATAGATTTAACATAAATGATTTTATCTGACCCTCACAATAACCCTAAGAGACAGGGACCACATATTACAGATAAGAAAATTTGGACTATGACTCTGTACTGCTACTACAGATTTATATTATGTTATTACCATATTCTCTTATTTTAGTCAGGGCAGATATATTTTAATTTTACAGATAATGCATCTAAGGCTCAGAATGCCATCGTAAAGAATAGTTGTTGAGCAAGATATACTAAGAAATGTAAAGAGCAAATTTATTGTGTGTGTGTGTGTGTGTGTGTGTGTGTGTGTGACCGGTAAGGGGATCGGAACCCTTGGCTTGGTGTCATCCGCACCGCGCTCAGCCAGTGAGCGCACCAGCCGTCCCTATATAGGATCCGAACCTGCGGCCTCTCCCAGTGCCGCACTCTCCCGAGTGAGCCACGGGTTCGGCCCTGAAAAGAGCAACTTTAAATAATTGGGTTTTGAAAATGCTGCCTCTGACAGGAATTCATCCACAGAAAGGTATACCTGTTCAGTGTTTAAACTCTGGAAGGCAGATTTGCCTCCTGAAATGCCTAATTTAATGTCCCAACCATATACCATTGAACCTTCTAATACAAAACAACACAATATTTCAGTTGGTCAGTGCCTCTTTAGCAAGGGTTACCTTTTTCATTACACACTGTCGTGA
>NW_007754674.1:0-7872 GCF_000696425.1 Galeopterus variegatus | reverse complement strand
CAGTCCTACTCTGACTTAGGTACATGTACAGCACAACCCTTAACCCCCCAAACTATGCCTCACCTAGAGTTTCCCAGATTATATCTCCATAGATCTTCCCAATCTCATCTTAAACTTAATTGAATTGAGCCTGTCATATTCTAGCCTGGGAGTTGACCCACCAGCTGTTTTGGGGGATGTAATGATTCATTTTTTCCCCACATATTACTTTGTGTTCCTACTACTTCCTTCTCCCACATAGGTTCAGTTCTTTCCCTGCTTCTAACACCTTGGTCTAGGGTGATACGTTATCAAACTTTACCAGGGATGGTGAAAGTATTTCTTTACACATGCTAACCATGAGTGATTGGTGGTGATTCTATTGAAGAAATATGTTGAGGATAATTTGGAGGCAATGTCCAGATTCAGATGAAAAGGGCCATCTGCCACTGGCAGGTGAAGTAAAAGTGATGCTGCACACTTATGTTCTTGTCATGACTTGGCTTATGCTATCCATGATGAGAACTGATGCGTACAAAACCCTTGACTGTGAACATCCAATGTGGGGAATAAGCAAACAATCAAGTCCAAAAGGAAAATAAAACCTTTTGTAATCAAAGGGGGGGGGGTATTTAACTTTTTGCATATATGTATGTATCCATAATGGTATACTGTACTGTTTCCTATGTGTAAAAGAATCACATGATAGTGAGTATAGAGGAGTGAAAAGGTGGAGGGTGGTCCTCAAAGATATTTGATCTGGCAGGTTGCATCTTCCCCAAATGGGTGCAACTATATATTCCATATCACAGGCTCCCTGGAACATTTAAACTCTGTCCCTATCAAGACATGATGTCTGTGTCTATTCTCTTGAATCTAGGTGGGCCTCTCTGATCGCTTCAAGCAACGGAGTCCAGTAGAAGTGACATTATGTGATTTCTGAGGCTAGATCATAAGAATGCCATACATTCCCACGTTGTTCCTTGATGGATGGTTGCCCTTGGGACACGACAACCCTATTGTGAGGAGGCCCTAGCAGCACTTGTGCAGGGGCTCACATGGAGAGGAACCAGTGCCCACTGATTCACAGCCCTGGCTGAGCTCCAGCCAATGGTCATCATCACCTTGCCAGCCATAAGAGCGAGCTATCTTGAAAGTGGCTCCATCAGCACCAGGTCAAGCAGCCTCAACATGTTACCAAAGATCACCTTTTTCCTACCATCTTCCTCCTGAGACTGGTTTAGAACTAGTTTGGAAGCTGGGTTTTGCTGGACCTGAAGATTCAATACAAGAAAATATTGTTCAAGTTTTGGATGATTCAGCTTCTGTCATAATCTCCTATGGTGCTCTTTCCTCCAGGAATCCTTGCCCATTTGCTCAGGGACCTTACATGTCTTCTTATCCTGGCACTCAAGTATACTTATTGTGGGGTTGCTTACTGTCCCTTAGCCAGCCCAAAGCTTTGTCTCTTGCTTTCAAGTAATGTTTTCATGTTTCCTTGCTGATATTCCTTCAAAGGTAGAGGCTAGATCTCATCCAGTGATCAATAGAACAATCAGATATCACTAAGATGTTGTGTAACAGAATTTACATTTAAAACATGATCTTGTCAGTCAAGAAGAATAGATTAAAACAAACACCTTGAAAGTTCATGAGTAGTATACAGACTTGCATTTATGTTAATATGGTCTATTTATCTTCCTTGGTGCAGGGAGAAATATCATGTATGGCAATGTGACTGTTTAAATGCTCATAAAATCCAAGCAAAATAAACTATAAATGGTATCAAGGTCAAGGAAGGTGATGGTCCCTGTGCTTGTTCTAGGTTGGACCAAAGCTAAATGTATGTGTTCATTTCTCAGCACTGCAAGTTTATTGAAAGATCCTAAGAAACCATACTGAAAATGTAATGGGTTTTCACTCCAAAGAGTGAGCTCTTGTCTATTTTACTGGAAGCTGAAATGTCCTCTGCTAAAAACTTTGTGTAGTTCAGAGGCACAAATGACCTTTTAGGTCCTTTGAAGCACCTGATTCTGTATCAGAATTTAATCCTGGCCCCAAGCAACAATTTTTCACATAGCTACACAAGTAATCTTCCTGGGGACCGAGTCTTCCAAGAACATAGTGATCTTCATGCCTACAGTGTGACAGATATATATCCTCTTAATTAACAAGGGACCAGATATCAATTTTCACAGGCAAAATATTCACATGTGCAAAAATGTAACTTAATTACTTTCTTTATTACTAAAATTAGCTTAGCTCTTTAGCCCCCCATTTTTACTGGCTGGCAAATAATGTAATCTTGCTAACCCAAGGTAATTCATCATTTCTGTCTTAAAGTTTAGTTCATTTTAGGTAAATACTTCTTAAATTCATAGTGTTCTTCCTGACCTTATTTCTTTTTGCTTCTTCTGCAGTGATTATTATAGCTTCTTGATGGGTTTACTTTAACAGTTGTTGTTGTGAACTTTAAAAAAAATCATTTTCATTGGTGTATAATTTACAAATAATAAAATTCATTCTTTTAGGTATATATTTTGTCAGTTTCTACACAAATAGGCCCACAGGATTTTGATTGGGTTGGTGTTGAATATATAGATCAATTTTGGGAGAATGGTTATTAAGAATATTGGGTCTTCCAGTCCATGGACATGGTATATCTATCAATTTATTTAGATCTTTAATTTATCTCAGCATTGCATTGTGGTTTTAGGTTTAGAGGTCTTGCACATATTTTGTTGAATTTTCCATAAGGGATGTATGTTTTGAGATGATAATATACATGGCATTATATTTTTAATTTTATTTTTCAATTATTCTTTTCTAATATATAGCTTTAAATTGATTTTTAAATGTTGAACTTGTATCCTGCAATCTTATTAAATTCACATGTTAGTGCTTGTAGGTACTTTAGGATATTCTATGTGTATGATCATATTATCTGCAAATAAAGGCAGCTTTAATTCATTAAAGTCTATATGCCTTTTATTTAATTTCAATAGAAGTGGTGAGAACTATCACCCTTCCTTGTTCTGGAAATTAGAGGATAAGAATTCAGTCTTTCATCATTGAGTATATAATTAGCAGTAGATTTTTCATAGATAATCTTTATAACTTTAGGGCAACTTCCTTTTCCTCCTAGTTTTGTGAGAGTTTTTATCATAAAAAAGTATTGAATTTTATTACAGGTATGAATATATGTGTATGCTTAAACATAGTTATGTTTTTTGCTCCATATTTTGATCATACAGTACAGTGAATAATTTTCAAATGTTAAGCCAATTATGAATTCCTGAGATAATCCCCAACTTTTCATGATGTACTACCTCTTTACATGTAAATGTATCATAATGCGCTAAAGATGAAAGACTTTTGTGTCTTTTTTCATAAGTAGTATTGGTCTGAAGTTTACTTTTCTTATAATATCTTTGTCTTGTTTGGGGATTAGGGTAAAACTTACATCATGAAATGATTTGGGAAATCTTCCTTTATACTCTCTTTCTGAAAAAGTTTGTGTAGACTTATTATTTGTTTCATAAGTTTTTGATGGAATTTACCAATGAAGTCTTCTTGGCTTGAAGTTTTCATTGTGGGAATGTTTTTAATTAAGAATTTATTTTAAAATTTGATGAAGCTATTCAATTTTTAAAAAAATTTCTTCAGTCAGTTTTAATAATCTGTGTCTTTCAAAGAATTTGCTCATTTCACCCAAATAGTCAAATTTATTAGCATAAATCTGTTTATTATATTACTTTACTATTACTTTTTGAAGTATCTTTAGTATGTATAGTTCTGTCCCTGCTTACATTCAATTATTGGAAACATGTCTTTTTTAAAAAACTTTATCAGTGCATCTAGTTTACCAATATTATTGATATTTTTAAAGAAAGAGCTTTGGTTCCATTGATTTTGCTCTGTCTGATTTCTAGTTTACTGACTTCCTCTCTAGTATTTATTACTTCCTTTCTTCTACTTACTTTGTGCTTATCTTGCTCATCTTTTATAGATGCTTAAGATGGAAGCTCAGGCATTCACCTTATATTATTTTTGTTTTCTAATACAGTATTTAATACTATATACGTTTCCTGCTGTTTCCTGATTTAGCTGCTTTTCACAAATTTTTGATACTTGCTGATGTTATTATCATTCAGAATAAAATATTACCTAATATTTCTTGTGCTTGTGGGACTTATTCTTTTACTTCTGGGTTATATATGTATATTGTTTAATTTCCAAATTGTGGAGATTTAAGAAATATATGTATGTATGTCTATTCTTGCTTTCTAATTTTATTTTTTCAGAGAACAGACTGTGAATAATTTTAGATATTTTGAATTTATTGAAACTTGTTGTATAGCCCACAGTATAATCTAATTAACACCATATAATCTTTCATGTACACCTGCAGTGAATGTGTATGTCTTCTCCTGTTGTTGAGTAGAGCATTCTGCAGACATCACTTAGGTCAGGTTGGTGTATAATGTTATTCCAGTGATTGGTACCTTTACTACTTGTTCTAATAACTACTGAGTGAGTAGTGTTGAAATCTCTGGCTATAACTATGGACTTGTCTTATTCTCTTTTTGGTTCTATCAGTTTTTGCTTCATGCATTGTTGGAGCTGTGTTATTAGGTGCATATACGTATTGGAAATGTTACGTCTTCTGGATGTATTCATCAGTTTTTCATTATGGAATGCCTCATTTTAGCTCTGATAATACTTATCCTGAAGCCTACATTGTGTAATGTTAATATAGACATTCCAGCCTATGCTTAGTGTTTGCATGCTATATAATTTTTCATCCTCATACTTTTAACCTCCCTATGAGCTTATATTTAAGGTGGGCTCTGCATAGTTAACCTATATTTGGATGTTGCCTCTTTATACTCTCTAAGATGTATAAAAATTATACATCTGTCTTTTAATTGGAGTGTCAAGGTCAGTGAAATTTAATGTAGTTATTGATAAGGTAGAGTTAAATCTACCATCTTGCTACATATTTTTTATTTTTCTTTTCCTACCTCCTTTTGTGTGGATTATTGCATTAGTGCTCATTATTTCCACTCCTGGCTTAGTAGCCATCTCTTGCTTTTATGTTTAGCATTGCTTTAGGGAATGCAACATATATCTTTAACTTATCTCAGCTTATATTTAAAGAATATCTTATCACCTCACAAATAATGTAAGAATCTCACAACCATAAACTTCCATTTATTACTTCTCATCTTTTGTTGTCATTCAATTTTATTTATGCATATGTTATAAATAGCATTATTTTTGCTTTAAACATTTGTCTTTTAAAGAAGTAAAAAGTGAGGGAGAAAAGCGTGTAATATATGCTTACATATATACCATTTCTAAAATTTTTTGTGCTTATTGCATAGATCAAAGTTCTCATCTGGCATCACTTTCCTTCTGCCTGAAGAACATTCTTTAGTATTACCTGTGGTACAGGTCTCATAGCAATTAATTACTTGATATTTCTTAATACTTCTTTGGTGTTTATTGTAGTACAGATGGGACAGTCATGAATTGTTTCAGCATTTGTTTACCTGAAACATCATTTCAGCCTGATTTGTGAAATATGATTGTGTTCTTATGGAATTCTAGGTTGGCAGTTTTATTTTGCACTTTTCCCTGTGGAAGAGAACTTGAAGGGTTTAACCAGTGGAATTGATAAGTGCCGTAATTGTATTTGTGTTTCAGGAATATCCTTTGGATAGTGTAATATCTTTTGGGCAGTGCTAATTGTTTGGCTTGGGAAAAGTCTAAGAGCAACAGGAAGAGTCAGGAGGCTGTTCAGACAAACCAGGGGAGGTGCAGTGAGGTGTCGAATGAGTCAGTGGAGGTGGGATGGTGATAAGAAGGCTGGTTTGGAAGATATTTTGTGCCATCAGAACTGGGGGAATATAAATGACATGGACAGCTCCCTGCACTTTGGTCATGGCACGTGAGTGAGGACAGGCCCTGCTAACTGAGGTGGGGGTTTGTGGGAGGAGGAACAGGGTTGTGGGGTCAGTGGTGCCCATCTCCATGGAGGCTTCAGCCCCATGTCTGAGTGACCACCCCAGATGTCATGCCTGGCATTTAACTTCTCCACTGGGATGAACGTCTTATCTGTTTGCGGCCCAGGTTCACTCCCAGCTCTGGCCACACTGCCCTGCCAGTGAAATAGAGACTTGTCCTTCTCCAAGCCACTGAGCATGGACTCTCGCTTTAGACACCATATCCACGATATTGAGGGTCTCCCGTTCCAGGACTCTGTTTCTGATTCTGTGCTCCTTCTGATCTGGACCGGGTATGGATAATGCCCTTAAACTAAACCAACTTCAGGTCAGCACCTCTGTACCTAGTGCTCGGCTGGTGACGACTAGTCCAGGGGCATCTCTTGTGGCGTCAGTCTCGCCAGGCTCTTGTTCTGTCTGTTTCTCCTATCCCACTGCTTCCAGCATGTCGTACAGCTGAGTTCACCCCAAGTTATGGCATTATTTAGACTTTTCCTTTCAACTTGGAATATGAAACAAGGATAAATCATTCAACCTCCATCACTCATTTAACCCCTGTGTAAACTGTCTGTGGAATTTAACGATAATTACCTTTTTCAGGGACTGAGTTGCGGGGAGCGTCAATTATGGTTTGCACTGTGCTTTGAGATCTTACAATGAAAGGTTCGGGGTTATTACTGTTAACAAGATACCAGAAGGATATTTGCCAGCAGCGACTCCCTTTGAGTCAGCGTGTCTGTCATTAGTAATTTGGGGGCTTGGCACAGAGTCATGGGAATGTTTTAATGGCTTCTGTTCAATCCCAGAAATAGATTGTGAAGTCACTGAAAGAGATGCTTTTTTTCTCTGTTCTCCTCTATTTCTGTACACGTGGTGACTCTCAGGGGAGATCTCAGGTTCTCTGGCAAGGGTCAAAGAAGTGGGCAATAGGGTCTTATGCTGTCCCAATAAACTCTGACAGAAGATAGTGTCCAGGCCCATTCCACAGAAAGATTTAGAGATGGGTTACACCACCAGATAATAACTTGTGTCTAAGCTGCATTTCTGGAGTTACCTGGTGCATTAGTCTGTTTCTGTTGCTTATAACAGCAATACCTGAAAGTGGGTAATTTATAAAGAAATAATACTTAAATTGCTTACAGTTTCAGAGGCTGGGAAGTGCAAAGTCTAGGGAACATGTCTGATGAGGGCCTTGGTGGTGGTGGCTTTACAGCAATGCAGAGTATCACATGGCAAATGTGGCAGGAACAGAGACAGAAGCTTCTCATGTGTGCTCCTTTTGAAGCCATCAGAACCGTGTCCATGACCACCATTAAGCCATCATTGGATTAATCTTTTCACTAGGGCATGGTCCTTACAATCTAATCACTTCAAGGCCCCACCTTTTAGTTACCATAATAGGATTTCCCACCCTCTTAACACTGTCAAAGTGGGGATTGAGTCTCGGTGAGCTTTGGGGGAACATCTAATCCACAGCACCCGGAGATCTTGTTAATTCAGTGAAGTGTGGGAGTGATAGAAAGGAGTCTCCTTGTCTAAGAAATATTTGGGAAACATTTTTTAATTTGAACAAGTTATTTTATTTTTAAGCCAACTCCTGAAAATGCTTTTCAGCGCTGCCTTTATGAGTCAAGAGAAAAATGTTTTCTGTCCAGGAGGCCTGGATTTGTTTCTAGGACATGGCAAAGAATACGTGTATCTAACCAGGCTTGTGTTTGGCCTCATTGAAAGAGTCCATGTAACAGCTTAATTCTCAATCAATTAATAAAGTGTTCTTTCAAAAGCTCCAGTCTTTCCTTCTCCAATGGTTTTTCTCCTTCACTTTTTGCTCCATTCTTTGCTTTATATTTATCCTTTTTTTTTTTTTTTTTTTTTTTTTTTTTTG